>NC_041040.1:14660702-14961359 GCF_900634625.1 Parambassis ranga
TTTCCAAAAAATGTCATCGTCTAACCAAACACAAACATATGAGCTGGTGTTTAAAAGTTTCACCGGGCAGTTTTATCTGCATGTTTGTAGTTCAGGATGAAACCATTTCAAAATAAAAATCGTGTAAATTGACGTCACTAAATTGCGCAAAGCTGATGTTGTTTGATGAAAAGGTTACCCAGGGTTACCAAACATGAGAGAAAAGCAAAATACCTAAAAGTGTGAGTCACTGTTTGTATTTTGAAAGATCAAATTTGTGGATTAGAAGCTGATGTGTATCCACCAAGAGGCAAAAAAGACACTAAAGCTTCCTTTGGTGTATTTTTAGAAACACTAATTTGTGGTTATAATTAATCTGGTAAACAGAGAACAAAATATTGTCTTTCTTTCTGCTTCTCTATCCAGCGTCCTGGCATGCCGTCTGGAGCAAGAATGCCCCACCAGGGGGCTCCCATGGGCCCCCCCGGCCCGCCGTACGGTGGGAGCCCGGCAGTGCGGCCCGGCCTGCCCTCCCCGGTGATGGAGCCCAGTCGTAAGCGGCCTGCCCCCTCCCAGCAGGTCCAGCAGCAGCAGCAGCAACAACAGCAGCAGCAGCAGCAGCAGGCCGTCCAGAACCGCGCCAGGAAGTGAGTCTGAATCTCCAATCGAAACGCAACTCCCATCAAAACACTGCACGGCTTCTTTCACACACTGTGTGTCCGCTTGCTGTTTGCAACAGTGGCTGTGGTTTTACTTTTAACTTATCCCTCAAATCCAGTAGAAATATATCATTTCTACTGTGTTGATATTGGTAAATATAGACCTGCTAATAAGATCAAATAGGAATATTGTTCTAATAATGAGCAACTCAATACGTCAATTAATGGACATTAGTGACATCAGAATAATTTCCAGTCTATTTACACAGATGTAAGTGCTTTTTTAAAGAACGTGATTGCCTTGCAAATTTTCTGTTTTTCACGTTTGATGTTAACAGGGTCAGTAATCAGTGGGAAGCAGCACGGTGGATACTGACCACGCTGCAGCTGTTCCTTTTTTACACATTTTATTCAACTGTTAAAACTCAAATGATATTTGAGCATTTGAGGCTGAGAAGGCGAAGCGTAAACACCTCTGACTGCAGAGGAGCCAGTTGACCCTTTAATGAATCTATTGTACAGTTTCATGCTGAAACCTACTGCAGCTGTCGCAGAGCTGTCCTGCTGGTGTGTCTTCTAAAATGATCATTTTTAGGGTATACTGCCTTCTCTTTAATTTAATGCTGCTGCTATGGGTCAATTGAATAATTGGGAAGTTGTAAATAAAAGCACAGTGGATGTACCAAGTATGCACAGCAACATTTTTTATACACTTATCTCCTTCAGTCGCAGAAATGAAAAGTGAAACCATGACCTTTGTGTGTCTCTTTTCAGCTTTCATTTCTGTCTGTGTCCATTTTTTAAGCTTGCACATCACCTCTCTCCCACTGCTGTTTTTGCATTCTTTGCCTGGCTCACTGCTTTGGTCGACCACGCTTTTCATTCCCATTGCTGCCATGCCTGAATGTTTCCTCCCTGTGTGTCTTTTTTTTTGCAGCAGTTTGTTATACTGTCTGTTATCTGCTATCATTTAAACATCAGTATCTCACACAGTAGCTGAATGTTTATATGGAGACACTGTGTGCTGGGTATGGTCATTAGAAAGGCGATCAATATGCACACTCGGTGGACCTCTCCGTTTCATTCTCTCACTATCTCCAGCACGATTGATCCACTTACAATTAAGCTGGCTTGTCAAACAGGTCAGGGGAAATGTTGTGCTGCGCTGGGCCCTGAACCCTCAGAGCAGCTGTGGAGGCTCTGATCGATGGTCCAGGGTGACCTGTCCAGGTGTCTATGTCTGTTTGGCTCTCAGTTGCTTTGTGGGGAGTGTGTGTGCGTCCTTTGGCAAACAAGTTGATGCTCCAGCTCCTCCATCCAGCTCCCAGACCTCACGCTGCTGCCAGCTGAGGGCAGGCCACCTGTGTTTGCAGTGTCATTGAGACCTTATGGTCTCAGGTACACTCTGAGCTATCACTGTCCTAAGCAATAATGCTAAAAATACATGTAAACAGAGGTATTATTGCTTAATGATTAATTAGTTTTCCCAAATATATACAGTGTGACCGTCTGTACTGTGGGAAGTGCTACATTAAGGTACAGCAGTTAACCTCTAGGCAGCGTTTTTGTAGTGGATACATATTCTCATTATGTTAAGAAGACATCGTTCTGAAGGCAAGATTGTTTTTAATCGATACAGGAGTGAGCTTAAAAAAGTTTGAAGAAGGTAAATTTATGATAGGAAAATGTCACCTATAGGGTTTCCTTCAGAAAAACATGTGGTAGCTCCAGCTGTTGCCATCTTGGCAGAACCTGTCTCCACCCAAGTGCAGACTGGGTGAAAGATTTTGTGGCACTTAATCAAACAGCTTGCCACATCACATCAGCCTACTTTTTTTTTAATAAAACCTTTGATTGTTTTATGCTGGGCAGTAAATTACGTATTTTGTGCCGTAGCACATGCCCTGACTTGTGAAGGTTGAGGGTGAAAGTTGATTGATCAGGAGTTTCAGCAGCAAACACTGTATTGCAATGTAATGGAACTATAGGTCACCAGAAAACCACCCTAAGAGTTTTAACCACTGGCAGTCACAGTTCTCCGGAATGTGTTACCTCCTCACTTCTTTTCTTAGTCTCATCCACATCCTGAAACATTTTGGGGACTTATTGTCAATTTTATCTTTTATTTCCCTTGAGCAGCACATTCCTTATGAATTTCTGAACCTTGCTAATAATTTTGGTCTTAGTTCTTGAAGTCAAACCTACGACTCACATCTCATGGTTACCCTGGACAGTTCAGGTTGCTTAGGAACATTACAAGGTTTGTCCAGTAATAAAGCAGGTTTTTGTTTCCAGGATTTTTGTCACTGAATCTTCATTCACATCACACACACACATCCATAAATGCCATCTTGATCCGAACCGAAGGGCCAAATCTGCGCACAGCTTGTCTCACTCCCTTTCCCTGTGATTCATTATCAGTGTTTTGTCTGTTTCTGTGTGTGAAGCATGGTTGTTTTGGTTCACTGAGAAACTTTTGTTGAATAAGCGTGTCCCTCAAACGAGCTGGAAGCCTCCCAGGTCCTCCTCTGATGCATGGACACAGTTACACGCCATTCCCAGTGCCTGCCCTTGTCTGAGTTTCAAAATCTACACCTACTAACAGACCCTTGAACCTAACACACATCCAACACATACAGACATACAAACAGCCAGAACAGCAGGTGTGTCCCTGCTCCCTTCTGACATCGTACCTTGCTGCCACTTGAGTGTGTGTCTCGCCGCAACTCTAATCGGACAACCTTCGAATCCTCACCAATTCTTAGGAAGCCAGTTGGATTCCCTGGAGCCAATGAGATGCCGGCGAGGCAGATGGACATGAGAGAGCCCCAATCAGATCCTACGCTCGGATCAAAGTAGGAGTCTATTCTGCTGCATGTCTTTCGTTTGATGACTCTGGCCTATTTAGACTTTCACCTGAGCCCAGCACTCCCTGAATGAGTCGCAAACAAACGTACAGGCCTAGAAGCTCCTAAAATGTAGTGGTGCATGCTTTTTGCTGGAGCATGGCATGATGATGGGAACAGTTTTTTGTGCTGCTAGAGCAGAAGAACAAAGTCCAGTCTTGAACCATTTTAATAGAATGTAAAATGGCAGATTGTTTGTGTTTTCCTTTTCAATGCACTCCTGGATCCTTCAGTTCTCCTTGCAGACGGGCTTGTTTCAGTATTTGGCATGCTGATGTAACATACTGCTTCACAGACCGTTGCAGATCTCTGTGACAGAGAAAAATCTCTACACTGCAAAAAAACACAAAAAAAATAACTACAAGCAGGAAACATTGCTGGCTTGTTGACATAGATATAAGGCAACTATGATGAAGAGGGAGTTGATTGACATTTTGTGAAATTTTGCTTTCTTGCAGAGGGTTACACGATAAAATTGGTACTACTCAAATATTAACAGGCAGGCGATGGAGAGAAATTAGGGTTTGGTAATGCACTGGATTGTGTTATGGTTGACTCAGGACAAGTACGACTCCCAGGCAGGAAGGAGAGTTCAAAATCTTTACTTAGATAAGGCAGGCAACAGTACGAAGAGAAAAGGCTCAGGCAGAGGTCTGTTTAACAGAGTTCAAAGTTACCACGAAGGCAAAGGTACCAAGAAATCACATGCAGAATCAAAAACCCAGGAACGATAAGTTCAAACAGAGGGACAGTCAGATACTAGAAATACTTGCTAGAACGTTTGAAACTAATCACAAGACGAACTGGCACCAAGCGGAGGGTGACCGAGAAGTACACAAGGGCAGGGAAGACAATCACGCAGGTGACACATTAGGGCGGGCAGGTAATCAGCAGGAGGAGGGAGCACAGGAGGGAAAGGCAAGTCGACACCTGAAACGAGAGGGAAGTTAATATTTCCAAAATAAAGCAGCAAATACACATACTTTAAAATAAGAAAACCCAGGTAACAACTGAGATCCAGATTGAAGCTAAATTAGTCATGTACCTGGATCAATATGTATGTTGGGAGTTAGATTAGGTTGCAAAAACAATTTCCATGTACAATAATTTTTGTGTTGACGCATAACACCGACTCTTTGTGAGCTTTGGAGGTGCTGCCAACTGGACTGTGTTGGAATGGAACCAGGATAACTCTCCTCTGTGTTTCTCCGTTGTTTCCAATATTTGTGCTAAGCTAAGCTAATTATCTCCTGGCTGTATTAACTATGGTGAAATCCTGCACATCTTTGTGGACTACGTTTAAATATATGAAAAGATCATTTTAAAATAAAAAAATGCTTAATATTTTAACTCAGCTCAGTATTAGCTAAAACCTCAGCTAATGTGTAACACTTCCAGAGCCTCACTTAGAGTATGTCCTCTAATATCGATGAGAACAATGATTTTAAACCAACGTGTGGTAAGTCTTTCTGACTTTTTGCAGTGTAGTGCCATCTAGTTGTTTTAGGAAGTGTGCTTCTGCAGACACTGACACTTGCATGAATCCACAGAGCTTGGTTACGTATTTAAGGACATATGAATAGGAAAGGAAGCGCTGGTGTTGTTGCAATGAGTGTCACAAGGTAAAAAAAAGTTCTGACAAAGGCACCAACTCAGTACAGATTTCTCAATCTTTCTTAGTGCCTCATTGGTAAGTATAAGAGCTAAACAATGTTTATGATTCAAAAGAAGCCACACATTGTCCTCAAAAAGATCCTGTAACTGTCCTGGACCTGCAGTGTGTGTGTGTGTGTGTGTGATTGCAGTGAATGCATGTCAGGCAAGAGGTGTGTGATGTGACAGTTTTTTGGCTGTTAGAGGCTCTCGCTCTCCAGGTGGACTGCTGCATTTCAGAGAACACACAAACACCAAAGCACCTATGCGCACATATGCGTGCACACACACACACACACACACAAACATGCACAGCTGGGACGCTGGGGTGCTGGATATGGCCCAGCATTTTAGCAGATGGCCTGGGTGCTACGCTATCAGTCACCATAGTAACATGCTCTCTTTTTCCTCTTTCTCTCTGTCTTTCTCTCCCTCTCTCTAGTGCTAAGAGAAGGAAAATGGCAGACAAGATTCTTCCGCAAAGGGTGAGGCTGCATATTTTTACCTTTGTTGCTGTGTTTTTTCTGTGTGTGTGTTTGTTTCTTTTGTGCACAGAGCAGAAAAAAAACTGGTTGGTTTTTGATGTCTGGGGTTCTTGGAAGGCGCAGAGGGCCAGATGATTATTTGTTATTTCCAAGAGGAAAGAGAGAGGATAAGGGACGCGATCAGAAGGTTTTAGGGCGTTTTTAGGGTTTTGTTATTTGGATGGTGGCTCATTGTTTTAAATGGGAATAGTCAGCGGGATATGATAGAAATGCAACCACAAGTAGTGCCGAAAGAGGCAGCAGAATCACTACGTTGCCACAGGTGAGTCCATGCCGACTGGGGTTCGTGATTTTTCATCCCGTCTCAGTTGTTCGGCCCTGTGCCACGCCATCATCTCACTACGCCCCGACCAACACACAGAGGGCTTTCACGCTGAAACTGTGCAGGTCTGGACACTGGTGAGGGCTCCGGTCTTATCCCCACTAACATAACCCAGACAGGGAGATAGCAGCAGGCATGGCTGGGGCGCCACTCTTAATATAATGAGTCAGGGGCAGGGAATGTCTACCACACACTCCTCCATCAGCTCGGCACCTCAGCCCGGTGAAAGGCAGCGAGATGGAGATAGAGAAGGAATGAGAGGGAACAATGAAAGCAGCCTTTGAGAAAGGAACATGAAAGAAGAGGCAGGGAGGATAAGAAACACACTGTAGGAGAGTGTGTGTGCACAGTTTGGTAAGCAGCAGCCCTTGATGCTCTGAGGACTTTCAGTGGTATGGTAATGCCGGAGTCCTGGCTGGTTGGCACAGCCTGCATCTCATTTTGATCCCCCTGTGTCTGGAGGATGGAGCATTAATGACGGACCGATCGTATGATCTCATACTTTACCTACATCTCATTCAGAAAAATACAGAAATATTAAATTATGTGTAAAATATTAAGAATATTTCTATGTGATGTGCAGCCACAAACACATATTTTACAGCAAAGTGAACCAACATTAACTGCAACTTAACTAACATTAGCACTACATTAGCTCTGCTTACAAGCAGCAATGTTAGCGAATAATTGCTTTAGTTAGATACATATGCTAACGTTAGCAGCTAATTGGCCCTCTAACACATTAGCTGATTCTCCGTTAAATCCTTTCCTCCCTTTTTCTTCCTATTCACCTTCAGCTTTTGTATCTCAACTCTTAGCCTTCTTTCAGTAAGGTGGCTAACATCCGGTTATTACCAACCTACCAACCTTTGACTGTCAAGGAAAACCACTACTCAGCACCACTTTGGCTTCTTTCTCCACTGAGTTCATAATATTATCTCTTCACCACATTATTCATTTTATCTGTGTTCCTTTATCCAAAACCTCAAAGGTCTACCATTAAGTTATTTTACTAGCTATATGAGCTTTTTCTGCAAACCTTTGCAGCCTCAAAACCTTCCTCCAAAACAATACAAATATCTTTCACATAGTGGAGTTAGACTTTTTTCGACCTTACAGCAGCTTTAATTACTGGAAACTGAATATAAGAGGCTAAAGTGTCCCGGACACAAGACAGCGGACCCCCTGCCAGCACGGGAATAGACGGCTTATCTGCTTAAGCTCCTCAGTGATACTTAGAATATGTTAAGAAAATCTGATTTCTTAGTTCTGGGTGTGATCTGAAAGTTTGAACTGTTGCCCTGTGTTCACCCTGAGCAGATCCGTGAGCTGGTCCCAGAGTCTCAGGCCTACATGGACCTGCTGGCATTTGAGCGAAAACTGGATCAGACCATTATGCGTAAACGTGTGGACATCCAGGAAGCACTGAAGAGACCAATGAAGGTAATAAAAAAGAAATATACAAAAAGGTCGTAAATGGCCTCATTTGATCAAAGTTCCAAACAAACAGACTTTAAAACTTTCAGTGTGTAAAACATGATTTTAAATTGTACGGTTTGGTTCTGCACTCGTGTCAGCAGCAAAAGCGCAAACTTCGCCTTTACATCTCAAACACCTTCAACCCTGCCAGACCTGATGCTGACGACTCTGATGGCAGCATTGCATCGTGGGAGCTGCGAGTAGAGGGGAAGTTGCTGGATGATGTGAGTTTTATTTGTTGTATTGAGTCACTGTGTGACATGCAGTTTAAAAGTGAACTAGCTTTGCAGAGTTATGTCATCTCTGGTGCTTAAAAGCAGAAGTTAAATTTTCTAAAGAATAACTGAGATTATAATCTTCCCATTTAGTATGAATGTGTGCCGCTCTTTGATCCGGCTGCTGCTCTGGGTCGTCTTTGGCCTGCAGTTTGATGTAGTCAAACAACTTTGGACAGAAAAGTCTTGGCTTGGCTTGGAATATAAAATGAATGACTGATGTGTACAGATGGATTTTTTCTTTGTGAGTGTGTGTGTCATAAACATCTCTGCTACAGGCCCTGATGATCTCAGCCGTCTGGTCGTTTCACGGCAGTAACATACAACCAACCACAGATATTTCTGTTTGCGCTCAGAGGAAGCGTACCCTAAGAATACCTCCTTTTCTTTCTGATCTCACCTTTTTGGTTTTGATGAGTGATATGAATAAAGATAAGTGTGAATGTACTTGTGAGTCATTTGAATGTGGACACTAACTTCTGTCTGTTCAACAGCCTGGGAAACAGAAGAAGAAATTCTCGTCTTTTTTTAAGAGCCTGGTGATCGAGCTGGACAAAGACCTGTACGGTCCTGACAACCACCTGGTCGAGGTCAGTACAAACATGGCTGCTGCTGCCAATAAGACACATAGAAGAGGGATAACAGTTTAGTATAGCTAAGAATATTCTAAAGGTGTTCACCTTGATGGGCTGTGCCTGCTCACAGCAGACAGGGTTTGAAGAGCAGGATCTAGTGCGACACAGAAGCTGCAGGAAGTCGCTGATGTCAACAAAGAGTTTAACACCTAAGTCCCACATGAAACCGCAAGTTATTGTTTTAACATCAGGATATTTTTGAATATTAAACACCTGAAAAACCCCCATGTGGGGTCGCCCTGATGTTTGGCACGAAATGCAGAAATAGCAAGTTAATTAGTGAGAGATTTAGTTTTGTATTTTGGCAGAGCGAGCTCATCCCACCTGCCTTTACATTTATTTTCTTCTACATCTCTGAATGTATACTTTATCTCTTCATCTCATTTTACTTCAGCTGAGCAGCATGGCTGTTGGTCACTATGTGGGTCAGTGCTTTGATTGGAGATCTTGTCCATTAGTCATAAACAGCTTTCTTATGCTGCACAGAGCAGTACATCGGACTGTTCAGCCATGCGGTCAGGGTCAATGACAGCCTCTTTATCATGCAGAGCAGAGACATTTTAAACAAGTTTTCTTATGTCTGCTTAAGTCCGCGATCATCCTAGCTCACCTGCTCACCCATTAAAGGCTTTTGTAAACCAGAGTGAGAGCATGAGTCGCCCTCTCTGATTTTCCATAACAGCAGAATGAAAAAAAAAAAAAAACATACAAGGTTGTACAAACATGCAGATGTGAGTGTAGGAGAAAACAGCTGCTTATTAAAATCAGCCATTAGCTGTCCTCCACGTTTTTATCTTCACAAAATGTACTGATTTAAAAAACACACTTCAGGAGGTTCAGAGTGAAAATTATGACTTCTCAAGGTTCCTCTTTTTAAGAGCGTATTTTAGCCCGGCACTCAGGTGCTTCTCTTTGAACGATTCTCTATCAAAAGAATTTGGTTTCTACCTTGAGGTACAATCAGTATTTAATCTGTTCTGAGTCAGCCATTGGCTGCAGGAAAACATTACTCTGTATTGCTTGCCGTGTTACTGCAATCCACTGAACCGGAGATAGAATTTTAAAGTGCTTTTCAGTTTCGGGTTTGTTAAGATAAAATGCAGATGTAAATAACTGACTCTGAAATACAGGCACAAAGACGGAAACAGGAGTTTTTATGGAAACGTTGCAGGTGTGTTTGGCCTGACTGATTTCAGTCTGACTGTGTGTTCCTGAGCAGGACAACATTCAGGCACATGGCTAACATCGGGCTATGTTGTTTTCTCAGTGCACTGTGCAGGACTAGTCTGCAGAATACTGCCACTAGATACTCAGATTACTTCTGTGCTTTCTGTTTGTACACAATGCAGAGTCTTCACATCCTTACAGGTCCCTGGACAATCAAAGCTCCTTACACACAGAAACCATGATTTAAATTTGTGATCAAAATCTGCAATCTGCAATTGTTTTTCCAAACTGATCCCACCCGCTTACAAACCTGAATGTAACGAAGAAAGACGTTTGGAATTAATAGACTGTTTAGTCTGAGTAGAGCAGCTGAAGTTGTGTTGTGTGGTCAGTGTGTGAGGTTCTGTGTTTGTGTTTCAGTGGCACCGCACACCCACCACTCAGGAGACGGACGGTTTCCAGGTGAAGCGACCGGGAGACGTGAGTGTGCGCTGCACTCTGCTGCTGATGCTGGACTACCAGGTGAGGGCGACATGCCGGTTCAACTGTATCACGAAACCATCGTTAAAAACACTGGCCTGCAGAATTTGGAATTTCAGACCTTAACAAATATGCTAAGGATGTTGGATGTGATGTTGGCAGCTGTGTAAAGTGTAGTAATGGGATTATATTGTCTCTGCAGCCTCCTCAGTTTAAGCTGGACCCTCGCCTGGCTCGCCTGCTTGGCATCCACACTCAGACCCGCTCCTGCATCATCCAGGCCCTGTGGCAGTACGTAAAAACCAACAAGCTGCAGGACTCCCACGATAAGGAGTACATCAACTGCGACAAGTACTTTCAACAGGTGTGATAAACAACACAAACACATTTTACTTTCACCTCTTACATGAGAAATAATGTCATTCATTCATTCTCACTCTCCCCCACAGATATTTGACTGCCCTCGGCTGAAGTTCTCTGAGATCCCTCAGCGCCTCACCAACCTCCTCCTGCCCCCTGACCCCATCGTCATCAACCATGTTATCAGGTACAGCGGCTCTCTTTACACAAATTAAAGTCTTTCAAACAACAGAAACAGTTCTTTTTAGTGTTTATATTAAAAGACTGATTTTTCTCACTGTTAATAAATTATCTCACTCATTTCTTCATCAGCGTGGACCCCAACGACCAGAAGAAGACCGCCTGCTACGACATCGATGTGGAGGTGGAAGACCCCCTGAAGAGCCAGATGAGCAGCTTCCTCCTCTCCACTGCCAACCAGCAGGAGATTGCTTCACTTGACAACAAAGTGAGATCACCATCATCACACTCTGGAATTCCTTTGATGCTGTTTATGTCACACTGATGTGATAAATCGTGGGATCGATGATGCATATTAGTTAAAGAGCTGTTTTAGCAGAGCAGTAGTTTGTATTGGATTTCACACCAGGCTGTGTTAAGTGTGGGTGAACAGGAAGGAAGGATGGGACGAATAACTAGGTCACATATAAACCATGTGTCATGCAAATTACACTGACATCAAGTAAAGTTACTATTTTTCCCAGAGATGCTGAGTATTTTTAAAAACAAGGTGCAGGTTGATGAGTCGTTTTTATTCACAGGTTGACTGTTGAATGAGAACTGGTCAGAGAGGAAATCACTTTTTTTATTTTATTATTAAAGTGCTCTGTGTGTGTTCCCACTTTTCAGATCCACGAGACCATTGAGTCCATCAACCAGCTGAAGATCCAGAGAGACTTCATGCTCAGTTTCTCCAGAGACCCCAAGGGCTACATTCAGGACTGGCTTAAATCCCAGAGCCGAGACCTCAAGGTTTGATTTTGATATTTATACTCTAGCACGAATGCACTAATGTCACTGTTCTGCTAGCTCGAAGCTAAGATACTTTAGAGATAAATATACCCTGTGGTGCTTCACAATACACAAGACAAATAATTAGAAAAAATACAAGCCCACAATTTAGCCAGCACTAGATACCAGCTCGCTCGTAAGACACCTTGGTACGGATGAATACACACATAAGTCAGCTGACATCGCCTGCTGCTAATTACATGTACTGGTACCTTTTCTTTGGCTTGTTTTAAGGGAATAGTATCTGTGTTGTTCAACTGCGTTTTTCAATACGGATATATACAACCCAAGCCTTTCCTATAGAGAATTTAATGTATTATGGGTGAACTTGAAGTGTTGAAGCAATTCTGAAAACTTCAGAAAACTGTATCTGCACTAACTCATATTAGCTTTAATAAACATACATTATTGATGGTTTTATTCTTGTTGTTTCCTCTTGTGGCTGCAGTTAATGACAGACGTAGTGGGGAACCCTGAGGAGGAGAGGAGGGCGGCGTTTTACCATGAACCCTGGTCCCAGGAGGCCGTTAGCCGCTATTTCTACTGCAAGGTGAGGAAACAGCACCTCTGCATCTTTTTATATTCACTTCACAGCTTCCTGTCGCTCTGCCCCTGTATGTACACATGACAGCAACGCTTGGTTTTACCTCTCCCTTCTCCATGGCAGATCCAGCAGAGGAGACAGGAGCTGGAACAGGCCTTAGCAGTCCGCAACACCTAAAGCAAAGGCCCTCCTGGATTCTGCATCCAACTTCAGAGCTCTCTGTGTGTGTCTGCTGAAATCTTCAAAGTATTAATGTCTTCATCAATTCAGTTTCTTACCAGTTGTTTTTGACGTTAAATGAAACCTAAAGTGAGGTTTTAACATGACCGCGGCACGCGTGAAAGACAGCACACATGCGTCCGCTGACGTCTAACCCGTCTCTCTGCTCTGTAAATATATCTCAGTAGAAACCTCTGTCTCAGCCAGCTGCTCACACACCACTGTGTTTTTGCATTTTCACCTCAAAGAGTCTGCAGACAGACATGATGAAACTCGGTGACACACGCGGCCGTTGCAGCGCTCTGGAACGGTTTTATGTTTGAGTCTTTTTTTTATTATTTTTTTTTATCATGAGTGTGACTGTGTGTGTTTTTTTATTTGTTCTGATTCGGAGAGTGTTTTTGAGCAGTTAATTAATTACACCAGCAGAGTGGAGATTACAGAGTGACACACTGAGGGGTGTGGATTTCATTCAGTTTCATAATGAGTGAATCAGTCCCTCCAGTGTTGCCTAAAAACAGACTGTGTTAGCAAGGAGTGATTGATAAGTTTGTGGCCTAAAGTAGAAGGAGAGGAGTTCTACAGTTCTGCATTTCAGCTTTATGAGAGACTATGCAGAATGACCAAAAAGGGCACCACACTGGATCCTGAAATCCTCCAGTGTGATGAGAGGCAGATTCAGCAACAACAGACCAAGGGACAGGCTGACATTTTTGAGGCAGATCCTGGTAGAGACATGGCTCCACCACTTCTGGACAGAGGGCAAGAGAATGTGCATCAAGGGGACGACCTCTGATTCCTAAGCGCTGCTGGTGGCCGACACAAAAAAAAGGGTCACAATACTACAGGGGGGCGACCACGTTATCTCTGAGACACATACAAGAGGAACTTTAGCAGGGCTGATCCACCAGGACTCGCTCAGTGGCGACGGCTGCCTTCGTCCAACACCTGTCCTGATGACATCCTCAGAATACTACATCTTCTCCATGATGAGGTTCAGTGTTCGCCATTTTCTGTCATCATGGCTGCGGTGGAACACCTTCAGGGCGTCCGACCTCTACAGCCTCTTCTATCTGTATGCTTCCGTCTGGACTAAGTTTGTTGGTGTGTGAATTGTAGGTTAGGACTCCATCTACTGGGCCGCGTACTTATCAATCACTCCTCGTATTATTAGAAACTTTTTTTAAATGAAGGAGAAAACAAGTATTGATGAGCTTCTCTTCCTTTAATGTACATTAGTTGTGTCACACACTGCCTCTTCCTTAATCCTCATGTAGTATTTTGCCAGTTTATGTCCTGAAGGTGTTACCAAAGGTTGCAACAAGAAGAAGAGAACATGATCACTGAAACAGAAGTGGCAAAAATCCAGACCTGGATTTAACTGAAATTGATCCGTTTCAGAGAGAAGTTACTCTCCTAAATATTTAAGCACAGGTCAGTGGACTTTTGTCTATTTCTACATTTTTTTGTTACACAAAAAAAAGAAAAGTTTTTGTTTCTTTTCTTTTTTTTTTAGAGATGTGAATGTAAATATGTGTTTTCCCCTTTAAAGGGCCAACTGTACAGTATATACAACAGACTATCTATGTGTGGTTGTTTTGAGGGGACGGGGGTGTATTTGGGGAGGGGGGGTGGGTGTGTAACATGTTGCAGTATGGGAGCTCCATGAGTTTTGAATTAGTAGGGCAGGAATGTTAGCGTTCCTCTGTGGACTGTGTCGGGTCAGGGTGGGTTTATTTTAGGTCCATCCAGCGTCACGCATCGTGGGAGCTGCAACAAAGAGACTTCCCTGACGTTCAGTCTCAGTAGCTGTAACACATTATATAATCTGCACCGGTCTCATTTTACACCTCTTTTTTTGAAGGACTTGTATGTATATGTTGTAATGTCGGTCGAAAGGTTTTTTTTGTTTGTTTTTCTAGATGGGCCCTTTTGTGGGGTTCCTTTGCACTGTGCTGTAATTCTCTCTTCATCATGGGTGAGACCATCTGTATTATCCCAGCATACACAAATATGTGATTGGACGATTTCACAGTGACCTATGCATGCTAACATGGACATTAATCGATAAATCCGACAAGACGGTGTGTGTAAATATAAGAAGATCTGGCATAGCAGTGTATGTGTGACGAGCACAGGACTCGTCACCTTCGTTGAAATGCCTTCTGGAAACTTTTTGCCAAAAATGAAATGCCCTACCAGCAACTAACTGTAGGTGTGACTTTTCTGAGCTGTGTTTTTGTTACTAGGACTAAGTTATATTAACTGCACTCTGTAGAGGATAAACAGTAGTCATAGGTAGTATCTTGGTCCTGTGTCTTGACCCGGAGTGGGGTTTCTTTGTATGGACAGGGCATTCACATTGTTGTCACCGATTCACTAGCACCCTCTTGTGGAGGAAACAAGAAGCTGCAGCTCCTGGGCTGTTGCTGGCATACTGTTTGTCCCATCATCCCCTGCATGTGGTCCTGAAGAGTGGGAGCTGCTCTTTCTCTCTGTTTACACTGTTTTATCAGAGGGTCACTGACAGGAGGGTTAGAGGATACATAATGCTGTATATCTGTGAAGAGCAAAGCTTGATTGGTGATTACATTCTACAGAAAAAAAGGGAAAACAGCTGTGACACTGCAAGACAGCCTGGATGTAAATAAAAAAAGCGCTTGCCAAAGTTTGTAAATGCCATGATATCTCAAGTGTCTCTTTTTTTGTATCTTTATGGGTAAACACTGAATTTCGACTCAGTATCCTTTACAGATGCAGATTTTTGGGACTTAGCTGCAAAACTTTTTCATTAGAGTGATTAAGGGAGCAGTGTTTTATCATCTAACCTGTCATATACGTTGATTTAACATTCTATCGATTTACCAGTTATTTATCAGAGTGGACACGGTCCTCCCAATGATCAGAACTGTGTCCATAGCAACAGTCTGTTATACCTAGCACTGTCTCTTCTTCTTAAATAACAGACCACAGCTGATAAATCAGAGCAGCTTATTCAGCACAGCTATATAAATAAAACATTGTTAGATCACATGGCTGATAATGTGCAGCTGTGTTATTGTTTACAACTAATTCCATCATTATCGCCATGGTGTCTGACAGGCTAATTCTACAGTTCAGAAATCCCATTTCCAAAAACAGAGGATGCTATTGATCAATTATATATATTGCAATCCATCATATATATATACATGTATAAGTAAAAAAGGCAACATCAAATATTTCATCACACCCTTTTCAAAACAGAGCTCTACTGAAAACATCAATTTTCATGTTTTTTAGGTTTCCCATTTGTCTGCTACTGGCTGTGGAGTCATCAGCCTTCACTCCACATTAACAGTGGTGATTCTGTGCTCAGACCCTTCAGTGGGTTATATTTCCTGCATGAGCGAGGCGTTCTTCAGAGGTGGCAGACAGGCATTTTATTGTTCCCTGACCTCACCACAAGGAAGCAGGTGGAGGCCATTCCACTGTGAGCTGCAGCAGAGCTGTAAACGCCCCGCTGCTGCAGCCCCACTCCCACCTCAGAAAGAGCCTCTTTCACTCCACTATTCTCCTGAGCTGACAGCATTCCCTGCATGGAGGCATTTTGCCGGGTGAAGGAGGTTAGAGGGGCCTGGGTGCAATTATCTCACCCCTTCAGTGAGGAGGAGGAGGCTGCGTGAAGCAAGCCATTCAGCCCGCTCAACCATCTCGCTGTCAAGGTTTACCACCCAGTGCCACCTCAGCTATAGGTGGACACGACCCTCCCCATGGGCACCGGGTTCACTGCTCTCCCCAAAGACGTGTGTACAGAATCTGTGCCAAAACTTCAGGAGGCCCAGGCAGGGGTGGAGATACACTGACCTTATGTGAGGAGACGAGGCAGGGCAGCCTGCTTCGGAACAAACTGTTCACTGCCTCCAGGCACTGCAGTAAAGCTTTTAGGCAAAGTGAGAAGACGTAATACAAGATGTATTATTCTGAATATCAGCACGCCATCGTTGCTGACCACAAGATTTTTCTGCCATATTGCCTCCTCTTCAGCTCTGCCGAGCAGATAACAGACACCTCCAGGAATAACTGCTGAAGCATACAACACGCAGACCCTCTAAACAGTTTCCGTTTGTCTAATGAGACCGACACAAACACTGAGCAGAAACACCACTCTTTATTACCTTTAAAAAGGGACATGTACAGAAAAAAGGCAGCCATCAGCTTCATTTCATTTTCAAATTTTAACAATGAAGGCCATTATTATTTTAAGACATTGAAGGTTGGGATATAAATACTGCTGTGCTGTTCAACTCCTGTGGAGGCAGGAGTACAAGCAGCAGTCGGTCAGTCTGTTCAGGGAGACACCTCCGGGAATCGTGATTCATCACTGTCTAGACATGACAGATTTCAAAATTACACACTCAGCCGTTCTCATAATGAGCAGGGAGATTTTTTAGCTGCAGGCATCAGCTCTCACTGGTCTGCTGAAGTGTCCTTGAGCAAAGAACTCTTTCTGGAAGTCTTTCTGCTTCAGGAGTGCTGTGTTGGAGTGTGTGAGATTTCGGCCCCCCAACCTCTATGTGCTGTTGGCCTGCTCTTGTTCAAACAGTGCCATTGCGAGATGTGAGCGTGACCCCAGACCCTCCAGGTTGCTGAGGACACAGCGATGGTAGATGTCCTCACTAAAGCGGGGATTGCACGCTCGCCGCACATATTTCTGGATCAGTGCCGGCTCCACAGCTCTGAACACATGCAGGCCGGAGTAGCGCACAAAAATGTCATACACGTCCATGCTCTCCAGCAGCTCCTCGTTGTCCAAGATGTCGGCGGCCATTTTGGTCCGTGCGGTCATGTAGTCTGCGTTGTAAAAGCAGGCCTCATCAAAGACATGCCGGTCAAAGTGTCCGTCTCGCAGTGACTCTGAAGCAAAAGAGGAGGAGGCGGCAGAAGGCTGCTGGTCGCGGTAGACCACCGCAGGGTTGTACTCTTGAAAGTGGATGGGGAAGAAGACCTGCCAGTTGCTGATGGCGTTCATCCTGCAGCGGTTCAGGAAGTCAGCGTTAACCTCTGTCCAAACACTTGCCAGGAAGAAGAGCGTGTCCACTGGGTGCTTTTTAGAGATGATGTCCATCAGCTTGACCTGTGAGGGCACCTCTGTCTTGACACTGATCCAGGGGATCTTCACGTCTCCATAGCGCTTCTCCACTTCTCCGATCATCGCCTTGATGCCAGCGAACACGTCAGTCTGACTGACGCGCTGCGCATCAAACGGATCGTAAATGAACAAGAAGGTGAGTAATACATTGTCGTGAGTGTCCAGAGTGTTCATCACGTACATGTCGAGGAAGTTACCGACATAGTCCTGATCCTGTGCAGTGACAGGTAGGATCACCTGCACTCGAGTCGCCTCCGTCACATACGGCATGGGGATAATCTCAACTGCACTCAGAGGACGCAGCAGGTTGACCCTTTTGGCGATGACCTGGCTGTGGCCTTTCTGTGTGTAGGCCTCCAGCGCCAGGTCCAGCATGTACTCCATACCACGGGTGGGGTCGAAGCGCCGGTAGCCATTCAGTAGACGCCGCTTGCGGAAACGTAGCTGCGGCTGGTAGCGCTCGTTGAGACGCTCCACTGCGATCTCCAGAACTGCATTGACATCGGCGCGGTCAGCGCCTCTCATCTCACATTTTGGAGAGCTGTCAACGCAGGAGTAAATGTGCTCCTCTGTAAAGTACTCCCAGTTTATGACCTCAAAACGGGTCCTGGGTTTGAAGGGAGGGTTGATTCCGATCGGCCATGTGACTCCAGATTTTCCCTCTGGTGTCAGGTCGCTCAGGTTGTTGATCTGCATCTGATGAGGACACAAAACATTTGTCAAACATAAAATTATACCCAAACAGAGTAAAGACATGACATCTGTGACAGCTCTGTGGTATCAATTAAACTATCATTATATTATATATAGTCATGTCAAAACAGCTCTAATGAATTATCATTAGCAGGTACTGTATTTACATAATTAGGCAGAGTGGAACATTACACATCGTCTGCCAGCAACACACTCGTCTCACCCTGACATGTATAAATATTGTATCAGTGAGGAATTTCTGTCTTGCCTCAAAAGCGTGGGTGTGGTGGCAACACACTGTATACATTCACATCCCATCAGATATGAGTCATATGTGTGAATAAACTCCTTACCTGCAGCTGCTGGATCTGCAGGTAAGTCCATTCCAGCTCGATATGACTGAAGCGTTTGTGTAGGCGATACATGAGATTAGGTTCTGACACAGGATGGACAGTGAAGGCGTTTTTAAACTGTGCGCTGTCCTCACGCTCTGGATCTGCGTTTTTCCCAAGCTCAAAGTAGCGATAGGTCATCTCCTGTCGGTCACACAGATACAAGAAGATTACTCGTGATTACTATTACTATTAAAACTGCATAGTTACACTTGTGTCCATGCATGAGACTATTTACCTGGTGCACCTCCACACAACTGAGACCCAAGTAATCAATAATGCAGCGACCCAGCCACTCATCAGGTCTCACGCTGAGGATGTCGTTACGGCAGGTGTCGAGATGTGGCTGCAGGCGTGCCAGCAGACTGCGGGACAGCAGGTAGCCGTAGCCGCCGTGGCAGTAACGCGCTTTCTCCTCCCCGCCGATGAACTCCTCTGCCCTGCCCATGTACAGGTCTTGACCCGCACTCAGGTGCCCCACCAGCTCCGACAGGCGATCCGCCTGCATGTAAGTATCATCCTGGGCTAAAAGGAACCAGTCGTATTCTGAGCCGTAGTGCTGGTGAAGGTGACGCACCGTCTCGTACATCAGCCACACGGGCCGGTCATCGCCGTGGGCAACCACCGTCATGCCATGTGGCACCTTGGGGCTGCGCAGGCCTGTGAAGAAGAAGGTGCGGTGGAAGTGGTGGGCAACAGTGCGGTTCACCGCCACAGCCAGTGTGTTGAGGGTGGCCCGAGACGTCAGCACGCCAACCAGCAGTCGCTCTCTGATGCCCAGTTCAGTGTGGATGTATCGAGTCCTGAAGAAGGAGGACGAAAACACAGAAATCAGACCAAGTCTGTGTTCACATGTAATAGACATTCCAGGTGCTCCCTTCATATGGAAAAACAGAATACTCTCACAAACAGATTGTTCAGCTGTTCTGTGAATGTTCTTCCAGCCAATAATAAGCTAGTCTTTGAAATAAGGCACAGAAAAGAGGATGAAGAGGTCCACATCTGAGCTGTAGGGAGGGATTTGGTTTAGCAGGTATAATCTCTAATCCATAGGCCACCTATACCGCATGCATTTAGATTTAGTGAAGAATTACATGTAAACCTGTTAAATGCAGAATTAACTAACATAAAACCCTGAATCCAAATTGTCCCGAATAATACGTCCACTGAAAGTCTCTCTATACTGCTGACAGACTTACAGTGTGCGCAGTGACAAAGCCTTGCACACTTACCTGAGGACCTTCTTGTGTGGCTTGTTTGGATCCTTGTGGTAGGGCACTATACGTGGCTGGAAGTCTTCCTCTACACCTCCATCTCTGGAGTCTCTCTGGGCCTCCCCTCTGCCCAGGAAGAGCCTACCATTGCCCATTTCATCCCTACAGGAGTCATCCGTGTCCCCCTGTGTCCAGGACACCATCAAAAGGCTCAGACTGCATCCCAGAGACAGCCCGAGGATGAGGGGCAGAGCAGGCCTGAACAGGGCCAAAACCGAGGAGAGGCGCATGTCTGACAGTAACGAGCTGCTCTTGGTGAGGCTGGTGTGGAAAACCTGACTACCCACAGGACCCGGAGCTCAACGTGACAACACCGAGTTAAAATGTTGTGTTGTTCCCATAAATTCTGTTTCCTCTGTCCTATTTAGCGACGTAAGAAAGATTCTCATCACATTTAAATGATGATTATTACAACATTATGCAAAGAATGCAGTTGCACCTCTAAAAGGAAATTGGAACTACTTGGCTGGTTTAAAATAATAAATAAAGGCAAATGGGTTCATAGTGCCCGCGGTGTAGCAGCCTCAGCTGGTCTTGTCATTGTCATGTAAACTGATTAAGGTTTTCTCAGTCTTGGGACCTTTTGAGCTAACGTTATTTAATTAGCCTAACTAATTTTGGCTAGCATTAACGCTAACAGCTACTTCCAAAGTCAGCGAACTAATAAAGCTAAAGTTGACGGATGATTTTAGGTTAATATTAATGGTCATGAATGGAAAAGAAACAGGAGCGACAGGGCTCTAAAGTTTTCTTCTGATCGCAGCTTTTACAATAATAATCTCTACATTAGCGTTATCTGTCGGAACTAACATCAAAGAGCAAGCTAGCAGCAAGCTAGCAACGCGTCCGCCGTTTCAACGCATACATGACGATCCGTCTCCGGGAGGACTCGAAGGAACAGGTCCCGGTTTTCATCGTGGATGCAGGTATAAATCCACCGAGTGCCAGCTCGTTCACATGTCGTCCATTTTCAGTTTCTTGACTTCCTTAAAATTGACTGCCACACACACACAGTCCGTCCTCTCTCGTTTCATCACTGAACTGCTGCTGCAGCATCACCTCAGACACCAACAGACCGGCGCTCCGCGGCGAACCAGGAAATAAGATGTTATAATCATGTGTGGCTAATTTAAAGCCGTGTCAACAAAGATATCTTAGATAATGATATGAAAAGGGTGCATTAACCCTTACCGGTGTAGTTAACTCTCAGTAATATGACCACGTATCCAGCACACCACTGCCTTTTAATGTATTTATTCTAACTAAGCCTCTGCCGAGCAAATAGTTACAGGATTTTTGTGAATTTACGAATTAAATTTGCCACCGGTTTAGACGTGAAGAGATATTTGACTGCAGTCCCACGAGAAGAGGAGGGCCCTTTGATTCTCGCCGCCCTTTTTGACCATATATGGTCCGTCTGGCGGTTTGACGAGCGGCCACATCCACCCGGCGAAAAGTGGACACGAGACGTCGGTGTGCTCCGGAGACCAGCGCTTTGTTATACCGGTAAGAGCGGCATTAACGGTGTCTGACAGCTTGGGCATTTCTGTATGACAAACCCGGGCTTCGGTTCGAATAAACACCGGCGTAAAACCACCCGGCAGACGCCTTCAGTCTTTACTGAAGCTAGTTAGGCCTTGCGTCAAGTTAGCTTTAGCTACTCAGGCCCGTCAGTCGGAGCTATTAGCTTAGCGAGGAGGCTAACGCGCTAACCGCTAATTTATCCGAATTGTAACGCTTTACTTTTTTACTGGGGCATTCTGGGTTAATCAGCTGACTGAGCTGTTTTGATACTGTCGGCAGTTTAATTAAGGGTGACGTGACAACTCCTTAAATGTTAGCGGCATCAATGTTAGCTGCTAACAGCTGAGCTATAAAGCTGTGCGGAGCCCAACGTGCATGCAGGTGGCACTGGAACGAAACAAAATGCGGTCATGGTTAGCTCCATTATCACCGGACCTCACCATATTAGGCCTTTAGTGTGTGGCGTTTTGGAAATTGAACTATAAATTGAAGTTACATCATTTGCCTACACTATTAAAGTGGTAAAACCGAGCGTGCCGTTGGTTTCCTTTACGTAAGCGATTAGTCATTTGTACCTGATTCATGCTGCTGATGACAATTGCCTGGTACACTGAAAGTGATCGGACCAATTGTCAAACAACTGAGAAGCGGGCTCTTTCTAATGCTTTTCCTGACAAGATGTAATTGGAGAGCGAGGTTGTTGATCCTGTCTTTTTTTAAAATTGCTTTTGAATAGCCTTACACAACCATGCCGTCTGATTTGGCTAAGAAGAAGGCAGCGAAGAAGAAAGAGGCTGCCAAAGCCCGCCAGCGTACCAAGAAGACTGATGAGGTCAATGAGGAGACTGAACAACCAGAGACCCAGCGCAATGGAGCAGAGAGCAATGGTAAGAGAGGCTGAACATTAGCCACCGCTCTTGATTTGAACATAGACACACATCCATCTGTCTATGGGGTCATAACTACATGGACGTGTTCACTTGACAGGTGTTGCCAGTCTCACCAAGGAGCTGGATGAGTTTGAGCTGCGGAAGACAGAGGCACGAGCAGTGACAGGGGTTCTTGCCTCCCACCCCAACAGCACTGATGTCCATATAAGCAGCCTGTCCCTCACCTTCCATGGTCAAGAGCTGCTAGCAGACACCAGCCTGGAGCTCAACTCGGGCAGACGCTATGGCCTCATTGGTCTTAATGGCACAGGTAACCCTCTTCTTCTCGTCTTTTTTTTTATCTATGTTGCCACTGTTTTAAACACACAAATGCACAGTTATTTACACCATTTCTCTATTCCCCAGGAAAGTCCATGTTGTTGTCAGCCATCGGACATCGTGAGATTCCTATTCCAGAGCACATAGATATCTACCACTTGACCCGGGAGATGGCGCCCAGTGACAAGACTGCCATACAGTGTGTCATGGAGGTGGACGAGCAGAGGCTCATGCTGGAGAAGGAGGTGGAAAGACTTGCCCATGAAGACTGTAAGTTCAGTGTGATGTACCAAAACGACAAAACAAATGATTAAAAAGCATGATGCAGGCTCATAGTAAACATCCTCATCCCCTTGTATAGCCGAGTGTGAGAAGCTGATGGAGCTGTATGAGCGTCTAGAGGAGCTGGATGCAGACAAAGCACAGATGAGAGCTTCTCGGATCCTCCACGGTTTGGGCTTCACCCCTGCTATGCAGCAGAAGAAACTGAAGGACTTCAGTGGAGGGTGGAGGATGCGTGTTGCTCTGGCCAGGTAAAAAACAAATGATTTGGTAATATACCAGTGTTTCTATCAGATTATGATTTCATAAGTTAAAGCTTATTTCATAGTAATTAATGATCCATTATATTTTCAGAGCCCTGTTCATCAAGCCCTTCATGCTGTTGCTGGATGAGCCCACAAACCACTTGGACCTGGATGCTTGTGTGTGGTTGGAGGAGGAGCTCAAGTCGTAAGTTTAAAAATGTAAAATGGTCCAATATGCTTATGTTGCTTATATTTGCCTCGAGCTGCATGGAGATCAACCTGATGCTGCTTTTCAGGTTCAAGCGAATCCTTGTGCTCATCTCACACTCTCAAGACTTCTTGAATGGTGTGTGTACAAACATCATCCACTTGCATCAGAGGAAACTGAAATACTACACGGTAAGAACACAACGCTGCAGGGCAGTTTCTTCCAAGCAAAATTAGGAAAAGACAAATGCTCTTAACATACCATGGAAGGCCTTCAGAAGTATCTTGAATGAACGCTGCCATGTTATCTCATAATCCTAAATAAAGGAACTGTGGGGTCCCTAATTATGTGTCTGTCTGCCACCCTGTTGGATGACTCTTTTTCTTTAAGGGTAACTATGACCAGTATGTGAAGACCAGAGAGGAGCTGGAAGAGAACCAGATGAAGCGCTTCAATTGGGAACAGGACCAGATAGCACACATGAAGGTAAAGGAGGGACACCATGTGGTGAAATGTTTGTACTGCACATCATGTGATGTTAGAAATGGAGGCAGAGAGCTTACTCGCTACAGAATGGAATTACTGGTAATTATAATAAATAATAAACGCAAGGAGCCACTTTCAGCAGTTACCGTCTTAAATTTCACACAGGCAGTAGCTAAGTAGCAGCAGGGCCTTATCAGGGGACTTGAGCTTCCATTAAAGGATGATGGCACATAATTTTAACTTTGCATGGCTCTGGTAGAGGATTTAAACGGAGCCTTCTGAGGCATTTAAAAGAGGAAAATCTACAAAGACAATGTTTTATAGTAGTCTGAAGAAAAGCCAAGATAATGCATGTAAGGGGTTTTGCCTCCAGGAAACAGAGGATAATATGAAACTTCTAGAAAACATTCAGACACGATTGTCATTGATCAATGAGTTGCACTCATCTTTATTCTGTTTTCCAGAATTACATAGCCAGATTTGGTCATGGCTCTGCGAAGCTGGCACGACAAGCACAGAGCAAAGAGAAGACACTGCAGAAGATGGTGGCGTCAGGCTTGACTGAAAAAGTTGTAAATGACAAGGTACTGTAATACTGTGGGTTACTGAAAAGCTTCCAATTGTAACTTATAGAAAACGGCAGCTATTGAAATTTGTTGTGAGCAGTGAATGTTCTGTCACAGTACTTACACTTGCCTGTTTCCTGCAGACTCTGTCATTTTATTTTCCTCCCTGTGGGAAGATTCCTCCTCCTGTTATCATGGTTCAGAATGTGAGCTTCAAGTACAGTGACAATACAGTAAGTACAGGTGAAACCAATGGAGCTTCCTCCAATAACATGTGGATTTATCTCAGTCTGACTCAGATGTTTCTTGCAGCCACACATATATACAAACTTGGAGTTTGGTATTGACTTGGATACACGTGTGGCCCTGGTGGGACCCAATGGAGCAGGGAAGTCCACGCTGCTGAAGCTGCTCATGGGAGAGGTGGGTATATTTACTTAATAGCACGCAACAACCTGCTTTCAGAGTATTCAGGTTTATTCTGGTCTTCTCTGTTTGTAGCTCCTACCCACTGATGGTATGATCCGCAAGCATTCTCACGTCAAGATCGGGAGGTATCACCAGGTAAAGACTCTTGGAATCAGTCTTTTGACAGAACCTAAAGGCTTAGATGCTGCATTTGAAATAACATGTGCAATTGCCTCAAGTACATCTGCCTACATCTATTGCAGCATCTGACAGAACAACTGGAGCTCGACTTGTCTCCTTTGGAGTACATGATGAAGTGTTTCCCTGAGATCAAAGAAAAGGAGGAGATGAGGAAGATCATTGGTCGTTACGGCCTAACAGGAAAACAGCAGGTTGGGATGGGGTTTATTACTAGAAAGCATCAGTTGAAGATATTTTTGCCCCTCTGCTGGAGACTATTCACCCTTCTCTAAATTAACTCCTGCAGGTCAGTCCAATAAGGAACCTGTCAGATGGTCAGAAGTGCCGGGTGTGTTTTGCCTGGCTGGCCTGGCAAAACCCTCACATGCTGTTCCTTGACGAGCCGACCAATCACCTGGATATTGAAACGATTGATGCACTGGCAGAAGCAATCAACGAGTTTGACGGTGGTATGATGCTAGTTAGCCACGACTTCAGGCTAATTCAGCAGGTATGCATTGTATTATTTGACGAATGAATTCGGAAGCTGCACTGTGAACTGTAGGATTTTTGTTTTACAATCATCTTCCTTCCCCCAGGTGGCTCAAGAGATCTGGGTGTGCGAGAGTCAAACCATCACAAAGTGGAACAGGGACATCCTGGCATACAAGGAGCATTTGAAATCAAAGATTGAAAAGCAAGCGCATGACATCTAAAGCTGCACCATACTGAGCCACTCCTTTATTTTGCATCATGGATTCGACCTTGAAGGGATGAGTCCCAACTAGAACCGAAACAATCTCTTATGCATCTGACTGGACACATCTCTTGTACATGTTGTACTGTACTTCCATCTTGGTTTGACAGTGCTGCACCATGCTCTGCCCAGGCCCAACCACCCCACCAACTCTCCCCTCAGGCTGCACTCTGATTGGCTGATTCACCTGAAGCATCTCAGTGCATTTTGGAATGCATTCCATTGTGCCGTCTTCATAGAAAAGTTTTATTTTTCCAAATGTTCCGTTTTATCCCAACACGTATGCAGCAGCTTTTAGGTCATATTTTATGATATTTAAAAGTTGACTTTTTTTTCTGTGTAAAAACAAAAGAGCAGTTCTGCCTTATTTAACAATGTAATGCAATAAAGGTTTGTCTGAATAAATGGAACATAAAAACAGTATATTTAGACTGAAGACTTTATTGTTGAACTGTAAAGAATACATTACTTGTATCCAAAAATCAAAAAAGCTTTTAGGGAAAATAAACTACTTTACATCTCTGTAAACAAGAAGGAAAACCTTTGAAATGATTAAAGACATTGCTTTGGGTTCTGTCTAACAATCCCCATGGCTGCATAGGTCCTAAGTTACTCGATAGCCTCTACGCCACACCATGTGGCCATCTGAGAATGGCTGGGCTGCAAAAGATATCAGCATTTCTTGGCATAATAGTTGATCGTGACAGCTATTCATAAAATGGAGGCCAGTACATCACCAGGTTTAAAAGTTGGTACCCATGAGTCCACCTGGGCCATTTTTTTTTCAGTGTTTGTCAATTTGTTAAAACATTTTTGTAAATCTGGGTCAGTCTTAAAGACAGACTGTAATGGGTGGTATCCTAAACAATTTTGTGTTTTCTGAAATTGAAATATAAATACTTCTATAGGCTTCACAACTCTGGTATAAACATCAGCAGATCTGTCTTTGCCTTGTACCAACTACACTTAACGGCATCAAATAGTCAAGTGAGACATAAAAAGACAAGAACTATCCCAAATGTCAATCAATTCTGGTGGGCACAGAGGACATCGCCTGCCTTCATTCCCTCTAAAAACCGTATTTGGTTAAACTAAGATATGCCTGTTAGTTGTTACAGTCTACAAAAACATGCTGTGTTTCCAACATCGTGTTAATGTGTCAGGAGAAAAACTGTTCAACCTATGAGGCTGCACATAAAGCTTTAAAGCTATAACATCTGTGAAAGAAGGGGCTGCGCTGTATGCAAGAAAATACTGATTAATTCTATACAGTTACATGTAAACGTTAAATATATGGAACACAGTGGTCCCATTTGAGGCTTCAACTCAGCGCAGTACATGATTGACAGATTAGTGGCACTAGCTGCAGTTGAAACAGTGCAAGTAGGAGGAGTGTTTTATTTAAATCTGCTCCAAGATTATTCTGGAGGCAGCGTGTTTGAGGGGCTAAAAGGAGAAGAGCAGCAGCAATCAAAGCCATGCTCAGGTAGGATATTAGGTACAAACGTATCAATGCTCACTAGGCTTCCCACTCCTCATCTGAGACCTGGTCAGGTGGGATGGCGCGTGTATTACTGGCCCGGATACTGCTGATGTTGGTGCTAGAGAGGAGGTTAGCGATACCCATCAGACTCACACCAGTGCCGTCCAGGTTAACCTGAGCAAGATGCATGTGTTTCAGGAACTTCAGACCTGAGGGAAAGATATAAACATACACTGTTTATCAAACAACGATAGATCGTTTGTCAAATTACATGACTGAAGGCTGCCTTGAGCTTACCGTGGTCAGTGATCCGTGTGCACTTGAGATTCAGTTTGACAAGCTGATTGCAGTGTACGAGACCTCTCCTCACCACTGTGTCTCCCACCTGAGTGCTGGCTAAACCCAACACCTAGAACACAGCAGCAAAATATAGCTTTGTTTGATCTTCTGTGTCTGTATTTATACATGGACACACGTGTATCAGCAGTAAACTCACCTGGAGGTGAGGCAGACCGGTGATGAGTCCGGCCACTCCTCGGCTGGTGACAGCTGTTCGGTCCAGGCACAGCTCCTGCAGCTCATGCAGGCCACGCAGAGAGGGAAGCCCTGCGTCTGTCACCTGTGTGTTGCTAAGCGACAGTTTCTTCACCCTACGCAAAAGTACACACAAGCACACGTGTCAGTTACAATTAAACAGAAGCAGCTGTTAGAATGAGGTCATTAAGTAAGAGGAGTGCCTGGTCATGGTGGCGAGATGGCCGACTCCCTGGTCTGTGATCTGTGTGTAGTCTGTCAGGTCCAGCTCTGAGAGCAGAGACAGTCTGCACAGGAACAACAACCCAATGTCTGTCACACAGTGGCGCCCAGGCAGAGTGAGGTGGGTCAACTTTAGACCTGTAGGAGGAAAAGAAGAAATGATTCAACACAGAAGTAGTCTTACTACATAAACATGTTTCCTTCAACGAACCTGAGATGATCTGAAGTGTGTGATTGCCATCTCGCACAGGAATTCCTCCCAAACTGAGGCATGACAGGACAGGGTGGGTCGCCAGGTTCTCCAGAGACACCTCTGTCACGCCTGTGCCATCCAGGTTGAGAGTCTGCAGACTGGACATCTCTGCCAGAGCTGCGACATCCATAACCTTGTAGGACAACAAGGCAAAAAAAGCAATGTTAGTAACAGGTACACAAACATCACACACACATCGCTACATGCTAACAGAGGTGAAGTGCCTTAGTGTGTTTGATGCTGAGGAGACGCAGATGTGGCACACAGCT
Source organism: Parambassis ranga (assembly GCF_900634625.1). Taxonomy (NCBI): domain Eukaryota; kingdom Metazoa; phylum Chordata; class Actinopteri; family Ambassidae; genus Parambassis; species Parambassis ranga. The sequence continues at coordinate 14,689,052 of NC_041040.1, forward strand.
GGGGAGCACCGCCAGTGTGGCTTCAGTCACTGCCGTCTGGTTCAGGCTGAGCTGAGACAGGCAGGATGGAGCTGACTGCAGATACGGCATCATTCCAGCATCTGTCACTTTGGTCTGGTCCAGGGACAGGAAGCACAGGCTCTTCAAATCTTGAAGGAAAATGCATTCATAGTATGTTTATTACACATACCTGAGCAGCTTAGGTTCAGGTCTGGTGTTCTTGTACGTGACTTATGTTACATAATCTGTTAATAATCTGTCTAATAACAGCCTGAGTCTTGTTGAAAAGGCTGTGTGAGTGTGTAAGACGTCCAACCTGTGATATGCTGCAGACAGGAGTCGGTCAGTTTGCTACAGGAGGCCAGGTTGAGGTACTGGAGTTTAACCAGGCTGGACAGGATTGACAGGCCAGAGTCTGGACAAAGAGACAGACTTTATCAAATCATTTGAAATAAAAAAACACTGTAAATACATGCTAGTGTTTAATTTTCTACCTGTGATGAGAGGCGAGTTAACGAGACTGAGATGCTTCAGTGCTGTAAAGGCCCTCAGCTGCCTCAGGAGCTCATTGGTTGAATAAGGGTAGCAGTTGAGGACAAATTTCTGCAGTGGGCAGCCGAAGAAGAGTTCCAACGTGCGAGGACGTAGCAGCCTCTCACGAGACATGTGGGTGAGCAGAAGCTCAGCGAGCTCTGGGGTCAGGCATGCCAGGCTACTGCTGTACTGCATGCTGGGAGCTGAGAGAGTTAAAGCACAGTGAGTGAACAGAAGAAGGAGAAGTTATTCTTTTCTTAGGGTCATTTGCAGGTCGGTTACCAGTCATTAGATGGACAGTGGCACGGGTGGCCAAGGCACATAAGGACGGCACGTTCGGTGTCCTGAAGGGTCTTTTAGGTGGTGATGGTTGTCCCTGGGCAGCATGGTGGTCATCTTGCTGTGCAGCTCTTTGAAGACGCTCCACTGCTGCTAGACCTGCAGCTACAGGCGCCACTGGACCACCTGCATCCTCAGGGTCTGCAGCAACCTCTTCTGGAGCCTCCCTAATTCACACACATGCCAGTTTTTTACATTAGGCTGTAATGTGTATTGAAAAAAAACATTTAAAATAATAGTGCAAAAGGTGAAGAGGGAGCCACACCTTCCCACCACCTTCTGTTGTAGGCACAGAGGGGCGGCTTGCCTCTGAGCCAGCAGGTAATCACAATGAGTTGACTACAATATGAAGCCAGCGCAGCAGAGCACACCACCAGACAATTGACAAGATGTCATACCTTTGATTGCACAACTCTGGGATTCCCTCTGAAAGTTCACACTGAGCAGCAGTATACTGGCTTTGTTATGTGTGAACAGTCAAAGTCTATTCTAACAGCATGATAGCAGAATCTGACATTTAAACTGCACTGTGACTGTTATCAATAGCTGTCCTTGTTGTATCACATGACTTGTTCTTGCTGCTCTGTCTAGACACCCACCTGAGTCGATTTCCTTGCTCTGGCCAGTGGTGCTGGTTCTCAAACCCTCCTCGAATCCTGTTCTCCGGAAAGAAAGGGAGCCTGGGCATTCCTGTAGAAATGACACAAGTGAAACCTTAAGCCTAGAGCATGCTGAAACACTAAATATTCACAACAAGGCTTTAAAATGAAACTTTGTCCCACACACCTCTGATTAACATCCTTTGTTCTGGATCTTTGAATTCTAGTATGAACTAGCTGGTCGACTGTGACTAAGCTTTTCCCTCTCTGGGCTGAAACACATTCAGAATACTATATCACAACCACATGCTCTGAAACACTGAGTATGATTGGCTGACCATCTGTAAGCACTTAGAGAACTTTCCGCAAGCCTGATGCAGTTCTGACCCTGTGTGCTGTAGGTTTGACAGAATGGCCATTCACCTACTGTACATACTTGCTGATCCTAATCTCTCTTATGAAGGCAGCTAGTCCTTGGTTCTGAACACTACGCCGCTTGTGTAATGTTCTCAATGAAAGATACTCCAACAGTAGCTGTGCTCATCTGTTTCTGACAGCAGCAAGTTCTCACTGAATGAACAATGGAGACACGTGGAAGCAGGAAGACAGAGGGAGCTAACTAAATGGAGGTCAAAGGAGATGTGACAGACAGGGCGCTGTACCGTTAAGCATGTCAGGTGCTTCTCCTTCTGGATCCTCATCAACCTCTCTGGCAGCATCCTCTGCATCACCAGGCACCAGCTTCTGGCCCCGCCCTGTCGAACAGCCATTTACATAATGTTCTCATTTACTGAGTATATGTACGATGTTATAGGAGTAAAATGCCGAAGACAAAGCTCACAAGACATTTTCAAATGCACTTAACTCACCCCAGAAGTGAGAGGGCCCAGACGGGGAAGGCCCAGCTCCAGGTATCCCTGCATAATTCACAGCCTCTTCCCACAGTTGGTTCGGCAGTGGAGGGGGTAAAACAGGGTCCTGGTGTCCTACTCTCTCCTGGACAGGGATATGTGGCTGTGGAAGCACAGCACATGGAGGTGGCTGGTCCTGATCTGCAGATGGTGGGTCTGCTGGACTCGATGGATCCTGAGGCGTCTCTGTAGGAGTGGTCTGAATGCACAGTGCAGCGTTAGGCGTAAGGCCGAGAGAACGCAGTGAACAGGCGAGCTCTGCCTCCCCAAAGCGTTTCCTAGGAAAGCCCTGAAGGAGAGAAAAGGAGGGCAGGGTGGGGTGACGTCCGGCGATATGCTCCACCACACTGCGAAGAGGGGCGTCAGCTGAGAAGCGTTCACGCATAGACTCACCGGAAGGCAACCGAATCTGCAGCAAAACACAAATATATGAGGTTTGTCTAATTTGAACTTAGATCATTTGAAATGAAATCTCTTCACAGCCTCACCATGAGGATGCAGTTGTTGTCCACATTTGTCTGAACCTTTCCTCCCAGCTTCTGCCCCTGCTCGCTGGGAGGAGACGTTTCTGTGCCAGCACTTGTCTGGTTCTTCTCCTGCAAGCTCCTTCGGTCCTCAGCTATCCGCTTCAACACCAACTCACGCTCCTGGCAGTACAAAACACAGGCGATGACACAACGTTCTCACCTAACTTAAAAGATGCTTTCTTTATGTTATGTTAGCACTGTTTGCTGTGTGAAGCCCTTTTCTCAATGACTGCTGACCTGTTTCTTTTGTCTCCTCTCTGCTCTGGCTTCCTGAGCCACACGTTGTCTTTCTTTCTCTTCAAAATCACTTTTGTCTTGTTTGATCCGTGACTCGACTGGTAGTAGATCTGGTGATAGGGTGCCTGACTGTGATGGCCTCAGCACCAATGAGGGGGATCCTGTTAATCAGAACAAAGATCTGAAGCTGCGATTTTTCCTTCAGGAAACACTCAGACCAGTGAGGATTACAGTGATGAACAGGTGAGTTGGTGTATTACTTGTGTTGTCAGTGGGAGACACAGGAGACTCAGAAGTGCTTGCTGCCTCTTTGGGAGGGTTGAAAGCAGAAAACGCGGTCTCAGCTGGTTGTGACGACTGCTTGAGCAGCCTGTGCCGTGGGTACTGACCTTGCAGGAGCCTAGCAAGAGGGACACAGAGGCGGAAATTCTATTATCACTTAATAAATGCTAGCAAAATGGACAGCTACAACAACTTACCACTCTGCCGCATCTGCCACAGAAAAATGCCCTGCCTGCACAGCAGCCTGGATCTGATCCTCTGTGAATCCCATCTCACCGAGAATGAGGAACAACTCCCCGATTGTCTGCCAGACATGATCACACACAGATCAGACAGCTGCTTTTGTCATTACCTGGGATTTCATTACACTGGCTACTGGGCTGGTTTGTCTTGACTCACAATGTTTTCATGTTTTAAGTAGATGAGCAAGCAAGTTTAAACAACTGTGAATTTGTGTTTCAATGATTTATTATGGTATTACTTGTAGATTTATCATTTTTATATTTCATGTATAAGATGCTTGTAGAAATGCCAAAAATCGAAAAGGAGCTTTAGATAAGCACTGAAACAGAATTCAGGTCAAGTAACCAGAATCAATGATTATCTTAGCTTGTTGTGAATGGTATTGGCATTATTATAATCTATAACTGTTACAAAATGTAGCATGACAGCAAAGGTTACCATTTTAGAAGTTAGTTTACCTCTAGAACCTTCAATGCTCAGATCATTACTTTACTTATATTACAAAATGTACACCAAATGTGTATAGATTTGAATAATGCAATAGTAATTATTTAATCTTAAGACTTTCAACTAAATAAACAGCATGTCACTTGATTGTGTAGCTGCACTGGCATCCTCAGATGTATAGATATTAAACTGTTACCTGTTATAACGCTGAATAAAATGGTGTGTGTCTGTGTGTACATATAGGTATAAGTGTATGAAACACTTGAATATTTACTTTGTTCTTTGATAAAGCAAATTACTATCCTAAACTCTCCTGGTTTGAGTGATCGTTACTTTATAAAGTTTTCAGCAGTTGGTTAGCTTCTGTCACGTTATATACTAACAGATAAGACAGCGAAAGTACAAGTTAACAACAGCTAACACGCTAGCCTGCAGCTAATGCTAAGTATGCTGTCATTTGGTACAGTGAGGGCTATCAACAAACAACGTTAGCATAGCAGCTAACAGTTAGCCAACGGTGGCGACGCTTGCGCTAAAGCAGCTAGCAAGCTAATGTTTTTGTGTAATACAGCGTCGTGTCAAAAGCAGGCAGGTCATTCGGAGCTTACCGGAGAGGCAGCAGAACTCATGCTGTTCTTTCAAGGTCACTGCAAGGAAATCGGAGTGAAACTGTTATTAATTAGCAACTTTGTTGACTTCCTGTTTTGGTGGTGCAGAGCGATATGCTAAGCTAGCTACACTGACCTCTCCCCCCTTTGACTTGGGGATTGACAGAATATCAGCAGCAGCTCGATGGAGGCAGCAGCGCACAAATCCAGGCTACTTTCTAAGTGACTGACAGATCCGAAGTCCAATCAACCACCGCCTCATCTGACCACCAACCATTCCATCACCTCTTTATCATCGTTTACTTTGGAAATTATGCACAATCATGTAAATGCCCGGCAGACTGTATGATTAATTCATTTTTACATGTTATCACAATTTAACATGACAGGTATTATTTATTTAATGTATATAGATCATTATCGCCATTATTAAAATGATAATAAACAATAAATACATTATAACAAATAAACTAATGACGCAATAAAATACGAAAAATAAATATTCTATGTAAAATTATTGCACGGTTTAGTTTACAGTAGCAACAAGTCACCAGTGGGGGGCACCCTCACTCTGTGTATGCTGTGTGGATTGAACAGGAACAATCCCAAATTCTACTTTTATCAGTGTAATTCTAAATTACAAATGAAACAAAAGTAACAAAATGTAAAAAAAGTAGAAACCTTTTTAACCAGCTGGTTGTTATAAACAATTATAGGAATAATTTATCTGGAGCTTTTGCAGTACTACAATGAACAGGTAATTGAAGGAATAGCATGTGATAAAGGATAAAGGAAAATAGTATTTGAATAGCGTGTAATAGCTAAGCTATGTATACATGTGGCAGGGGGTATTGTCTTCACTACACCATGTAATTTTTTTTTTTAAATTGACTTACAGTGTGTTTTTTGTTAAAATCAACTCCTATGGTGATATTCTGTATTACGAATTAAAAAAAAAAGCCTGTTATGTCTTGTTTACTTTTTTCATAAACAAGCTTGTTAAAAAAAATGAGGCAAGCATAGAAAAAGTCACTGACCTAAAAGAATAGCCTGTGAATATACCATATGTCTGAGGCTGGAATAATACCATAAGCTTATAAGCTGCAGGATGATCAATATGACAGATACAATGCTTAAAATCTGATAAAGACTACAAACGTGGCTGCTTTGTATGCTTCTTGTGTGTCAGCCTGTCACCATTGTAACAGCCTGCCTGCCTGTATCCTTGACAACCTGAATGTTTATTAACTCTCTCTGTCCCCCTCCTAATGCATTTCCAATGTAAAAACACCCTCTAAACCAGCGGTCCCCAACCTTTTTTGCACCACGGACCGGTATCATGTAAAACAATACTTTCACGGACCGGCACAGAAAAAAAGTGCATAAAGAGACGACTTACTCTTATGCTTAATTAGTGGGAGCCTTTGAGCTTTCCCAGCAATGAGGCGGTCCCATCTAGGGATAATGGGAGACATGACACCCGAAGTGTGTTTCTTATGTCCAGTCCACTCCGTAATTTTGTTTTGGCCGTCATTAATTGCTTCAGTCGTTCTTGTTCATGTTTTCTTCCATGGCTCGTCTTTTAATGCAGGGTGCTCGGTCTCGCAGTTTTGAAGGCTTCGTTGCCTCATTTGCGAGTCTGTCGCCACATCACTCAGAGCGGACTTGGTGTGTGAGAATCACCTGTTGCAATAAATCCGTATTTTAAATAGGACTCCTGATATAGTCTTTTAAATGCGGGTTTCTTTTTCTTTGAAGGGGTAGGCTCCTCTTCTTCTGTCTCCTCGTTAGGCCTTTTCCCCTTTCCGAAGAAGCTCTCCAAAGACGTTTGTTTTTTATTTATTTTTGCTGCTTGTGGGCTTAATTTTGGGGCCGTATCCCGTGACCGAGACAAGCGTCTGGGCAGGTGCTTAAAGGCACAGGCGGATGAATCTGATCGATTTATAAATGAAACAGCTGTCAGACTCAGATAATGAATAATATATGTTTTGCTCAGTCTTTCTGTGCGGCCCGGTACCAAATGACCCACGGACCGGTACCGGTCCCCGGCCCGGTGGTTGGGGACCACTGCTCTAAACAACTTCTGGTTTTATCCAAACCAAAGCCTTCAGACAAAAAATGTGGACACCATGAGAATCGCTCATGTTGCTCTACAACACAGTATCATGATGTATCAGTCTAGTGAAAGATGTGGAGATGGTGGCAAGTTAGAAAATATGGCTGCTTAGAACCAAACTAACTATCCCAGTTAGATGGACGGTGCAGGCCTGAGCGCAGATTAGAGAGATTTTTTTAGGCATCTCCTCAGCCTCTCTCCACTCTGAGTGATGACATCATCCACTCTGAGTGATGACATCATCCACTCTGAGTGATGACATCATCCACTCTGAGTGATGACATCATCCACTCTGAGTGATGACATCATCCACTCTGAGTGATGACATCATCCACTCTGGCTCCCAACATTCCACAATACACACTAATGTTAAACTCAGAGGAGACCTCAAAAACCACTCCAGCTTTGAGAGCCTGGTGCGGGAAAACGATTCGGAATTAGAAAATTCTGAGTACAAGTTTGATAGAGCAGCATCTCGTGAGCGTTTTAAGACTAAAATGGAGTCTGTAGCTTGAAATTTGTAGAAGGAGATACATTTGGCAGATGACCCTCGTTGAAGGGCTCTCTCATAGACTTCAATGTTAAATGGCTTTTGAATATTTTGAAAACGAAACATATTTGAACAAATCCGAATACAATTTCAATAGCCCTCGAAGAGCTGAACAGAATGATGTTTGAACAGTTTCAGCTGAAAGCAGGTGGAACTAGTTACATGTCAAATTTGAAGGTGGGTGTTGAAGGCTCCTCTATAGACTCCCATGTTATAAATGACGCCAAAATTGCTTAATATTTGAAAAACTATAATTTTTTTTTGAAAAAAACCTGGAAATGGACCCGGAATGTCCTCTGTGAGATGAACATTTTGAATGGCTGAAATCGGTCAATGTATGCTGAAGATACGCTGCGCCAAAAAACGTACGGAAGAATAAAGAAGAAGAAGAAGAAGAAGAATCAAACTAACAAGTACATCCCAACATGGTGTCAGGTGGAGGCCAGTGGAACAGCTTACTATTTACACTAATTAAGAAACATGGTGGCAGACGTGCAGAGTAACCGCGGTCTGGCTGGATAAACCGAGTTCTAAGGCAAAAAATGTAAACACATCGTAATCTATGGTTATCCTGATGTCATCATGTTTTAAAGTGCATGTCTGCGACCAAACTAATGTTTCTATATAAATACTGGAGGTCAAGAGAGGCATCATAACGGAACGACGCCCTCAGGCCTTCAGAAATATGAATCAGCGTTTACGCATGCGCAACAACTTCTACTTAAGTCAAAGTGACAGAAATGCTCCCAGCATCCCTTTAGAGTATCTTCAAAATAAAGCCACTCACGGGGTTTCTAAAGAATCTGGACGCCTGTCAGGCGGTGATGTAATATTTTAAAATGTACTACTATACCTTCTCTTTTGTGAAATGGTATATTTATATTATTATTGCGGTAAATGCGTTGATTAAATCTGGAGTTATTTTATTTTGAAGCTCCAACCGGAAGAGGAGCCATTTTTGATGTTGTCGCTTGACGCCGGTTCAGCAAGTCATTCAGTGAGAGTAGAGTCGAGTACCAGGCACCGGTGAGTAAATAAGCCTTAATCTGTGTGTGACTGTGAGCCTCGCTCAGTTTGAGTGGATGAAAACACGTTTTTGACTTGAAGCGGGGTTATTTTGAATGTCGTTGACCGGTCCTGACTGTTGACATGTTCTCCTGTGAAGAGACGCGGCTTTGACAGCTACTATCTGCCACACATGCAGGCAAGTGTCCGCGGCTGCTGCTGCAGCTGCTGCTGGATGCATTTGCTTTGTTATTGCAGCTTGGTAACTAGTTAACGTAAAACCGGAGAAAGGAGTCGTGCATATAAGCTTCTTCACGCGGACCCGTGAGAATGTAGCCGAGATGCTGTGGAAGTTCTTCACCTTAGCAGGCTAGCGGCTTCTCCTCCTGCCCGCGGCCACGCTGGTCATGCTGATGTACACCTATGAGCTCAGCTTGTCCTCTTATCTTCTTGAATAAGAAGCTTTGTGGAGAGTAGGGGCGTGTTCCGCTTTGCTCATTCATTCGCTGTTCACCGGCAGCGCTGAACAGCCTGTCTGGTTCTCAGGTCACAGGGTGTCATAGCTACAGGTCTGCCACTGATAAGTTTGCTAGTTTGGGAAGAGCATACGACAGCCTGGGACAGTGACAACAGGAATGTAACCAATCAATATTGTAGGTGATTTGTGTTAATCTAGATAATCTGCTCACAGTATATACATTTTAAAAAATTAGGGTTAATGAGGTGATCTGAGGACCACTGCTGGCCGAGGAGGGGATGGCAGCATGTGAGTGTGACTGACACATACTGGTGGTCATCATCCAAGGACACACAACAAGGATTTAGGGAGGAGTTGGGATTGAACCACCAACCTTGGACAACCCTGCTCTACCACTGAGCCACTGCTGCCCAGCTTTTTAGCAGAGGATGGTTTCGATCCATCGACCTCTGGGTTATGGGCCCAGCACGCTTCCACTGTGCCACTCTGCTTGTCTAGTTAGCTCTAATGATACATTTCAATAGAATAGAATATACTTTAGTAATCGAAGGTTTTTTTACATTAATGGTTTTCTTGTTAAAGAAGTGTAGCTGCTCAGCTGGCCAGTGGTGGATCACAGACATTTCAATTAACACCTTCAGTGTACAATATAAAAGGCACAAAGTATGATTTAGAGATAAAGATGTTTTAGTTGGACTAGAGCCACAAAGTTCAATAACACATGCACTTTTGAAGTGTTTCCAGGGGTGATGCTCAAAGATTTGATCATTTTCCTGGCTGATTGAGGAAATATTGTCAGTTCTTAGTGATGTCATTGCTTAAAAGAGTCAAAAGTTTTTTTAGTCTCATCAAGAGCTGATGCTTTGAGTATAAGATTCATAATCATCTACGTTTTTTTACACAACTTTATTATTGATCTAAGGCCATGGCTGCACATGACCAGACATGATGTCATAGTCTCTGCCTTACACTAACTGCTGGAATGGAGCCATAGTTAATATTATTAGTTCCTGTTGGGAGTTTCCTGACAAGAGCAATTTATCTGCTGTTAAAATAGCTTTAAATCAGATTTACCATGAGGGAAAACAAAGAAACAAGAATCCTCTGATGACAAACTGACAAAAAGGTTACTTAGTTCAGTCAAATCCAAACATTCAGCTGCTAAAGGGATGTATTATAGGAAACACTGATGAATTACAGCCTCATCTCTCTGATAATTTGAATAATTAGTGACAGTTTATCTGTGCTTTGGATCCATTCAAGGTCCCCTCATAGGATCCCTTCCGGTCTCCACTCCCCAGTTTGGGTACCGCATGGTTCTAAAATTGTTTCCCTAATAGATGTCAGGACATGCCCTCAGGCAGGATGGAGGAAGGATGTGTCTCTTCTGCTGAGTCAACACTATCACCTCCATGTGCACCCCAGGTTATCAGAGGAAACATTTGACCAGATTATTTAAATATATCTTCCTTAAGACTTCTAAATCTAAGAGAAACCATTGTTATGTTTTTACCATACACAACCTGAGCTCTATAAGGACCCATAAGACTGTGAAAATGTTTCTGACCTTATGCGATCTTTGCGGGAGGCAACAACAAGATGAAATTCCAGAGTGGCTCAGCTTCATTTTGTCGCATAGTACTGTGCAGTGCTTGAACACATCAGATAGATCCATCTTATCTCTGTGCTCACAGTCTCAGCTTTTATTTGTTTTCCTTCGCCTCGGTGGAAAATGTCAAACAGACTTATTGCAAAGTGATTTGTTTTAATGAAACAACAAAAAAAAGGCCAAACTGTAGAGCAGAGCATCTCCACATTCCTGTTCTAAATTGCTTGGTCATGCAGAAGAGAAGGAAGGAAAAGAGGCAGATAATGAGCGTTTTTGTATCATAAGCTTGTGGCTTTTGGTGTTTATTTTACCTTCCCCCTGCACAGATAAACAGACCCACTATTTGGTCTCTAAACACATAAATCTTAAAAGAAATCCATCTTAATTGACTTAAACACTACTATTTTTGTCTGGGAGATTGCTTGCTGTTCTCTGCTGCGTCCTTCTATGTTTAATTACAATTAAGTGCTCTGGCAGTATGCATCGTTTGGACTGCTGTCCTCTCACATTAAACCCCATTAAGCCGTCTGCAGTGTCTTTGGAGCGTCTAATTCTGAAGTGTGTAAGGCCTGCTTTGGCATCGTTCCTGCTGCGTCTTTGCTATTGTCATCTCCCCCCATGTAAGTTTAAATTTCATCCCATCTCTCAGTGCTTTATGAGCAGAGCTTTCTCAGGTTGTGTTTCCAGCTACACAAATGTAATCACATTAAGTTGTTTCTCAGAAGAATGAATAAATGGGTGATTTGTATTTGACCAAGATTTTAGGCCTTTGTTTTGGTTCTGGGAGCCCAGGGGATATTTTATTCCCGCCCATGTCTGAGTCTTGAGAGTATACAGTTATTACAAATGCACCAGTTTAGAGCTTCACAATTGCAGTGTTTCTGTGAGAGCTCAGCTTTATCCTTTGTGCTGTTGGTGCAACCTGACCAGCTCAGGATGCCAAAAAATAGCCACACCCTTGCAGTACTGGACCTGGACAGAACCGGTCTACGATGACTCTGAGAAACGTGTCTGGCAGAGATTGAAAATGACGATCTTTTCTCCAGTTGTGCACTGTCATGTCCCTCACTGTTCACTGCAATTCAATTCTTATGAGAATTCAGTCTTTCATTACTGTCTGAAAGGGGATCTTTGAGAGTGATAGCACAAAACTGTAAACTGATAATAGCAGCACATATCAATATTTGTAATGATCATGACTCAAATGAGCTTGTGTACTGTCAGCTGTAGCTTTCCACTAACAGGATTTGCACTCAGCGCTACTGAGCTGATCATTGAGTGTGACCTTTGAGGAACCTTTGGGCCCTGACACAGGTGACGTGAGTTGATCCTGAGAGTTCTTGATGTCACTGTGTTCTGTGCGGGCCTTAAAGGTTCCCCAGACATTTGACTAATGCAAATAAGCTGACAATTTTCATTCTGGATGCTCTTTTGCAGATTAAGTCTCACACTTCCAAAGATATGGGACTCGATGAAGAAGTTTCCATCAGTTTCCATGTGCATGTGGGATACAAGAGCTGAAATATTCTCTTGAAAAATGCTTCAGTTCAGTGGTGATTGGTTTTTCTTTTCTGGAGGAGAGGACAATAGGCAGGCATTATGTAAGCGGCTGCCTCTAAAATCCCTCGCCACCCCGCAGACAGGTGCTGTCTTAGTACGCGAGCACAGCCTCTGCTGCCTGAAGCCTCTGATGGGACAAAGAGTGAGATAAAGATGGCCATAGATTGACTGGGAGCAGCTGCTGGCTGTGTGAGACTGGACCTGTTCCAGTCTCACTGTGTGTGTGTGTGTGTGTGTGTGCACATAACGAGCACAATCATGCTGAAGTGTTAGACCTCGCTAAACCCTGAGTGAAGGTGGTGTTGACCACTGGGCTGTGAAGAGGTTGAGACGTCTGCGTGTTGAAAAGCTTTGGAGGTGGCTGAGTGACTTCTAAACTGCTGAGCTATTTCAGGCTGAAACACTCAAGAGGCAACAGAGGCGAAGCTATCAACACACACCAACGGCAAGTCCTCACAGAGGTCCACAGACAGGGCAGCTGTCAGAGGGTTACAGCTACATCGAGGTCAGTCTGTGCATTAGTAGGCTGTGCACAAGAATCAACAGAGCAAGGTGAGTTTAGGTTTTATTGCCTGTGCTTTGGCTTTCAAGGCTTCCGTTTTCAGACGGCTGACATGATGTTGTTTCTTGCAAGTAAAAATTTTGGCCTCAGCTGTACTACTTCATTGTGTTTTTCTTAAGTCTAGAAATACAACCTAGGAAGCTTGATTTAGACTTGAATTGGGAGAATAATGACAGGAAGCTTGGAGGGAGAATTTCCGAAATGTGTTAACACTTCAGATAAAAGCTAAAAAAACTGAAGGCGGGATGTTATTGTGTTAGAATTCTGGGTGAATGTTATTTTTATGTGTTCCTATTTTTCGGCAGAGAAAACATGCTTTGTAATTGACACAAGAAGGTTTGGATGAAGTACAGAGTGCTTCATTTTCACCTCGTTTACACATGTTTAGACAAAACCTTTGGACCTGCAGTGTTGGTCACGTTTAAGGAAAAGTTGTCCTGGCACAGATGAAGTCACACCTTTATATAGCTATGACCACAGTGGTTAATGCACACGGGGATTTAGGGAAGCCCCAGACTTTGAAGTAGACTTTGCTTTTAGCTGCTTTTGGCTTTAACTGTTATTCTTTTCCCCGCAAGACATGCATGTGACTCCGTGAGTGAGACTACATCCCTGGGGACAAACAATTATAACACAAACACACACACACTTACACACTCACTCCTTCTACTGAGGTTGAGTATTTCTTTAGCCCTTAGGCTCATATAAGCTGATGTGGAATGCAGCGCTTGATTATTTTGTGACTGTGTAAGCAACTCGTTTAGATCACAGGGTTGTTCTTTGCTTGCTGCAAAACACAATTAATCTCCTGGCTTTTATGACTTTAGGTGGGATTAATTGTGTAATAGTATTGATTCCTTCATGACATGACCAGTGCTGTTTTCCTGTGTGCTGTGTATTGGAAGCGATTGGGCTCCATTTATATGATCAAAAGTCATAATTCAAGTCATATCGGGGAATATGTCATGGCTTTCCCACTCATTTTATGTACACACAAATGAATAAACATCCTGTGCACATTTATAAACAATCACCCAAAAAACATGATCTGTTGTGTTTTTATTTTAAAAGAGAACTTAAAATTGCTGGCATGGCTGGTTTCACATAATCGATGACTTATTTACCTTGTTGCAGAAGCCTGTTGGCTAAGCTGCAGCGCTCTTCATGAGAAGTTACCCAACATATAAAAGAAAGCCAGTGTACAGTGACTCAGTCTGTGTCCCACAGTCTGTATGTGGTAAACCAGGCTTTTGTGGTTCTCACTTTCATGTTGCCCTCGACTTTTAATGTTAAACACCTATTCTTAGCTGACTGGTCACCTGTTGACTTCATGTCACTCTTGAGAAAGGGATATAATTGTGGGCTTAATTTGCATGTGACTGAAAACATTCGGTTTTGATCATGTTAGTGGCAGCTTGGCACGGTGGTCAGTTGGTCAGCACAGCAGACTGGTCCATAGTATCTCTTGCTTTTGTGTTTCTACAGATGGTCACGCTCTCCAGAGGCTAAATCCTCCTCATGTTGCACGTAGTACTACTGTCAGGTCAAGATTTTGTCTGAATAGACTCAGCGGTGTGTTTACAGGGTGAGGTTTAGCAGGTGTACTGCTCTTTATCTTGATCACAGTCTGTATATAAAGATGGAGGACGCCCCATGACATCACTGGTAAATGTCCTTGAGCTGAGGCATCTAGATTTGTGAAGATTTAGCTCACTGAGTTGTGAAACAATTTGAAAGAGAAAGGTAAATAAAAAAACACATAGTTCTTCCCTTTAAGCCCAGTTCTTTTGAATTTAGGATGAAATTTCTGTAGCTTCTTAAACATAAATGGTTAAGTCATGGGAAATTATAGTTTGGCTACATTAGAGGTCAACAGCTGGTCACCGACAGCCAGTTATGTTGAGTCAGAACCAAAAAGTTTTAGAACATGTGAATCCTCTGTTATGGTTCATTTAAGATGGATATTGATTGTTAGGGTTGAATTTCCACTTCCTGCAGTGGTGTGTGTGTGTCAGACACACAGATAGATGTGTGTGTGTCTGAGCAGCAGCCTCTGACTCAGTGTTGAATGGGTCCTGGAGTCACATGGCTACTTGTCAGCAGGCTGGAGGAGGAAACATAATCCTGAGGAGGAAGGCTGCTGTTATCAGTCCGTGCATGTCGATCTGAGAGAGCACTTGGCTCGACGACTTGGAAAGCAGCACATGATCGAACGAGACCCTGGCTCCACATCTCTAACTCTTGTTTCTTTTGTCTCCCTATCTCTGCTTTCTCCTTCTCTGTTTGCTTTCTCTCTGCACTCTGACCAGCTCTGGGTCTCTCTTGACAGCAGAGTTCAGAATTGCATTACAATGTCTGCGGTGGCTTCTCTGCAGTAAGCACACAAAGGTATGATTCAGTCTCTTGTTTTTTTTACATGTTTCTTTGTCAGTTTTGATGTTTTAAGGTTGTTTTATTTGTCACATTTTTACTGCTTTGTTTATTTTATGGCCTATTCATTCATTCTTTAAACAGGCTAGTCCTTAATCAGGTGTGAGGTCAAGCTTAATCAAACTTCGCTTGATTTATCCGTCAGTGTTGCATTTTAAAATTCAGGTGATTTAAGTTGAGAGTGGAGCTGAATCAGGCCCGAGCCAAAGTGATTTGTGACTAACTGTAAACAAATCCTGCACCACAGGTTACACAGCAGGAAAAATAAGCCTCAAATAAGCTGTGTTCTGCCAACTTTTGGTAGCACAAACATGTTCTTCAAGTACTATAAATCCAAAGTTAGAGAACTGTTTTGGGAAGAGATGGCTCTATAAATGATGGGGTGGATTCAGAATTGACCATTTATAGCTAAAAAGTCATTTTCTCAAGTGTCCTTGTCCTTAATGTGGGGGTTATTTAAGGTTTCTCTCCCTGTTAATAACTTGTATTATTTAAACATGTTTTTAACATGTGATAATGAAGTTAAATCGACCAAAAAATGACCATGTTAGTGTGTTATTGTGTAAGATACAATACTAAGGCCACAAATTATCTTGGCCCTATCACAGGAGACAAGTGTTTGATGGAAAACAATGTGTCTGCCGAACCAATTCAAATGAATCCCTCTCTGCCTTTTTTTGTCCCCTTACACTGTGTTCTTTAATGAAACCCTAAACTTCTCCTTTCTTCCCTGTCATTGTCCTCACTTGAGGTTTGGACATTGTGATCATCCTTCTATTTCTGGTCACAGGCATGTTTTATTGGCAGTTTCTGCATTTTTTTATTGAGCTGTTCTTTAATTATGCCTTTTTGATAGAATTTGTATACGAGCATGCCGTCTGCGGTCAACATACACGTGCCAAAAGTGGCCGACTGAAGCCGGGCCCTGACCGGTTTAAGATGCATGTGGGGTTGTGTCGTGAGTCTGGCTCATATAACCTCAGTCCAGTCGTCTGACTGTCTCTCTTCTTTCCCTTAATGTCATTATTATGCCAGGCACAGGAGAGGATTTTTCTGTCTTTAATGCAAAAGACCACAGGATGAAAGTGAAAGATGTTAAAGTGCAGAATTTGCATTTTTTTGGATGCATATTTTGCTAACAGAAAAAAGTGAATGTTTGAGCATACCAGATTTTTCATTTTTATATTTTCTTTACTCAGGGAAAACATGTTAAACATGTCAAAGTGTGTCTTCATTTACTTTATCCTCCTTGTATCTTGTGTGCAAGCATTTTCTTCTACATTGGAAATTTACATCATACCAAAAAGACTTTGTCAGGTTCATTCACACTCTTATTGAGAAATGAGGCACCACCAAGTGCATCATAGATCTTGATAAAAAAAATGTCAAACTGGGCTCTAGAGGTACATGGGAAAAGGTCAAAATATAGCTGATACTCAGATAAATGAATATTTCCTGAGAGTCATCGCTATTTTACTGTAAATCCCCTGCTTCAGAGAGCATTTTTCTTGATATTACAGGTCAGATTTAAGGCCATGACTTGTTTTAATTTATCATTTATTTTCCACAGTCTTTGTAGTAAATCACAAATATTTTCCGCATTAAAATCTCCATCAGTTCTCTTAATGTCGATGCTCTTGCTCAGAGTTCATCCAGGTTTTTCTGTGGTAGGTCGGGTTGTACTAGACTTTGTGAGTGCCTTCATTTTCTTCATGTAATCCCAGACTGACACGATCAGCAGTCTTGGGGGGGGGGGGGGCTTAGCATCTGTTGTAGGACCATCCTCACATACGTAACCTACTGTACTCTGCACGCTCTGTGGGAGGGACAGATGAAATGACAGGAACATCTTGTTCTGCCAGGTTAATTTATAATGTCACAGGTAAACATTCAGAAATTTTACATTAACCCAGATGAGTTATAGGTTTGATCACTGCACACATACATACATTTTTTTAAGTGTGATGTCAGAGATGCTAAAAAAAAAATAGCTGCCAAAGTGGGCTGTTTCAGTTTTTTGGAAGTTTACAGCTCCTCCTGACAGGCCTCAGTCTGTTGCAGTTCTCCTCTTCCTGTTTTCATACCTACTTCCTCCCAGAAGGATAGTGTTCCCAAAGCCTTATGTGTGCACATTTGAGGCAGTGGCTAAATCTAGCATGGAATAAGTTGGAAAATACATCCACACTCATCGTCTTTTAGGAACATTTCCAGGCTCCTGGAAGACTCTGATGAGCTTCTTCCAGGACACACAGACAGAGCACCCTGTCCTCACTTCCTCCTGCACTGTCAGCACTCATCCACGTCCTTGTGGTCAGTGCAGTCATTACACAAGGGACGGCTTGTTCCCTTTTATTCAGTCCTCTGACAGACTGATTGTACCTGATTGCAGGCCGTGGTTTTTATTAAATCTTATTATTGTTTTGATCATTATTGTTATCCTAACAGTATTATTACCAACGTGCCCTGAGGTAGATAAGCTGGTTCCCATGGTTTTTGCCCAGGATCCCAGGGTTCTGTAACTTTATCCCTGTGTAGCCAGCCCTGCCTCTTCCACAGTGCTGGGGTCTAGATTTACTGAGAAAGTAATCTTCAAATTTACCCAGAGAGACTCTTTATCACCATTAACGCACTGATTGGAACATCTCAAACTGTAATTTACTGTAATTTAATCCAAGTTCATGCTGTCCAGATCTGAACACAATCTCTTGTCATTGATTGCACTTTATTGTAGCATGCCTCTATGAATTTACTTGCTGTCAACAAGGTCATTGATATGATTGTGTTCAAGACTTAGGGAGGCTTATCGTGTCTTTGATAGCTGCTGTAAAAAGTCAAGCTGGCCATGGCAGAACATGATCTCAGACAAAAAGGCCTCCTTTACTTTTTGTCCCTTGTGAGACATTTATGACATTTTTCAGGACTCTGTAGGTAAACTCAGGGATACATTATATCATCTGGAAGACATCGATATGAGCAGGTTTTGGCCAATAAGATGGAAATACTGGCAGAAAGGTTCTATATTCACTGTGTCCACAGTATAGGCATCATTATATCAGTATTCAGTACAGTTAGGTGGAGACGTATGTGAATGTTGTGATTGGCACACAGCTCAGAGCAGTTACACCATCTGTGTGTCTGATGTCAGCAGTAATTCAATATAATGCATCCCTAGTTTAACTAGTGCATAATCTTGGCAACCCACCAATATGGTTACAGTTAATTATCAACAATTACTTTGATTATAGATTAATCAGACACCATTTCCCTCACTTAATGTATTTCACATTTCCTGAAGCTCTAATGTGTTGTTTATACTGACCAACAGTTCGGAACCCACTTAATATTTAACAGTATTTAATTCATGATAAAACAAAAGTAAGAACTCTTAGTTTTTGACACTTTCAGCCCTTCTTTTGTGAAGCCGTACTGCCTGTCTGAATCGTGCTTAAATTTGATCCCTGTGAATATGAACATGCCATATAGTGGATTTATCAAAGGGTCCTCTGCACAGTAGCGACGTCTTATCAGGCTTTTATCGGACTGATGTTTAATGACCTTCAATTGCATTTGGACAGTGCTGCAAGGCTTTAAATGAAGAATCACAGAAAGCTGCTGTGTGTCACTGTTTGTTCGAAAACACTGTTTGTTATGTACACTTCTGCTTTTGTTGCCTGCAAGTGTACACACTGGTACATTATAAAGAGACAGTTGTAGTTAGCCATTGTGCTTCTGAAGAAAGAACTCAAAAGGACTTCAGGAACTTCCAGGAAATCCTGAAATCAGTTGATTACTCCTAGAACAGACAGTATTAGGACAGTGAAGGCAGATAATGTTTAATATTTGGGTTCTTCGTAGGTAATGATTGTCTGACGTCTGTGAACCATAAACATCAGCAGACACTTGGTGATGACCTGTCTGGCATGTACTTGAAATTCATCACTTGCTTGTCAGGAATTCTTGGCCTTTTTTTTTTTTAAACGTACAAATTGCACATGTAATTTTACTGCCCTATCAGTACATTTATTACCACATTCCGACTGTAATATCTTATGATTGAAGGTTAAGGTTTTCAGTCCAAGCTGGAAATCAGTACCTATAGTTTCAGTTCAGATCCCCTGTGCTGAAGCTTTACAGCCCTCCTACTTACTGGACTAAAAGAGATTTTTCCCCCACCCCAGGTCCATGTAGACTAACTCCTCGATGCCTCTCTGTCTCCAGGTTATGCTGCCCAAAAGCTGTCTGAGTCCCAGTGAGAAAGAGAAGGGCTAAAGCCGCACCAATCCAAACCAGCTTCCCAGCACCTCTCCAGCAGCGACTTTCACTGAAGAGCCATGAGTAACCCCAACGCTCCCAACCAGATCCCAGGCACTGTGGCATCGGTAATTCATGGCGTAAGTCTGCATGACCACATACATAGAAAGAGGCCTCAGTCCACCCTGTCATCTGCCACACGAGACAGCATTGGTGGCTCTTGTGGCAAACCTGATTAAATGCTGCTCAGGTGAGGTCGCTCATACTTCAGACTGTGGCTCCAAACATTGCCTCTGTTTCAGTTCACGTTCTCCTTGTACTGGTTTTATGCTGCATCAGCTTCCTCTGTCCTCTCTGGCACTGGGGTGTATATTTTGGACAGTGCTGCTCCCTCCAGTGCTGTGTGTAGTCACATTCAGTTTCCTGCCAGCATACAGCAGTTCAAACTGCAAAAATAAAAACCTTCAGAATAGCTTGAAACGTTGAAGATCTGTTTAAAACCCTTCATTACTGGAGTCCCACAAACAAAAACCGTCCCCTTCCTCTCTGTGTCGGAGCAACTGCCACTGCACAAAACAATAAATCAAAATTGGCACATAATAATAAAAACACCAATAGCATGGCTGCCTGTGGGATTGATATGATAAAGATAAGCCCTCAGGGTCAACTGGTCAGGAGCCAAAGAAAGCAGCATTCCCGGGCTCCAGAGGTGCTCAACATGTTCATCTCATGGTTAAGCAGCAAATATCACAAGCCAAGAGGAAAAATCCAACCATGAGTACCCTCATGTTGATAGATTTCTTCAGTTAGTGAGGGTTGATGGATTCCAGGAGTTATTATGTTTGATTACATTCCAGGAATTGTGAGGATCTGTGTCTTTATTTACTCATTTACTTACCTTTACCAACAGCCCCCTTGTTTTTTTTACTTAAGTTAAGGATTTCTGGTGTTTCGTAGAACCCAGTTTTTACTGTGCTGTGAGACGTTTGTGGGTGTGTGTGTGCACGTAGGTGCTTGGAAATAGTGATGGTAAGCAGAATGGATATTAAGCAATAAGGCCACTGCTTACACACTACATGTTGTTGTTTAAACAGTGTGTGTTCCTTTCTCTGCAGCACCAGAAACGCCTGCTTTCTCCTTAGCTTGCATATTCGTCAGCATTCTGTCAGCTGCTTCCTGTAAAATGTTGCACAACAGTGTGACCATGCTGACGGCCCCTGCTTCTACCTGTAGGCAATCTAGAAGAGGGGTGTTCCTCACCAGACATAAACAACATAAGTGCTATCTGAAACATAATCTCAGCAGTTACTGAAGAGAATGCCAAATATTTAGTATCTGAAAGCCGAACCATGACATCTGCTGATCCGAGGAAGATGTGCACAGTGACTGGAGGCCATTAGTTTCTATATATTTAAGTACAACACTCTTTTGGTTATGTAAATTTCTTATTTAAAATTCACTGTTTAGTTTTCGTTCTTACACTTGCTAGCTCTTAAAGCTCCACAGCGTCTTTTTTCCTCTGTGACTTGTTGAGGTTAGTTTATGATAAACTGGGGTTGGGGTTTGGTGAGCGACAGCTGAGTCTGCAAGTATGCACACATATAACCTAATATTTCCAATAACTGTATTTGTCTATCAAATAATATGTACTCCAGTTTCAGATTTTGTCAGATTGAGAGACAGATGTTTAGATAAAGCAATGTTCTACTTTTGGATTTCGATCAGCTGACTCATTGAAGTGTTGTTCCCTCCTTCAGACCGCATGTGCTTAATTCAGATTGTCCAAGGACATTAAAAACTGTCTCTGAACATTGGACATGTAGTTAGGTAAACTCAACACGCACCTGTATTGACGTGACCAGCAGTGAACGCAGCACACCACTGTGCCATGAGTACATCAGGCTCCTGCTTTAAGGCACCATGGCTGAGCAAAGCCCTCAGCCTTCATTGTCATGAAAGCTCAAAAGTCTGAATAAATTTAAATTTTTTTATGTGAACAAAATGTTTGGCCCCAATTTGGCTCCATGCATGACCATCTCACATAATAAGCTCAGACACCAGTGAGAATCAGATAATCCCACCAGCTATATGGAACTTAATATACTTAAATCTCCCTCATTAACCTCAGTGTAGACCTAAAGAAAGAAATGTATGTAAGTAGGCTGGCACTTTTGAATAGATAAGATTCAAACATTCATATTTCTTCTTGTGGCCTGCATTGTTGTTTATCTTTCTAAACAAACGTCTTTCAGGATTTTGGAGATATGATTCATAGAGATTTCTGCCTTCTCTGCAGATTAAAGAGAGGACAGGCAGCTGCGACACTCAAACTCCCAATGAGATTGTAAAACCTCAGTCTGAGAAATCGGTTACTCACGACAGTCGTATTGAAATCATAAAACTGTCTTTATATTGAGGAGATAACTAAATTATTTCCCAATCTGTATCGCAGCACAGAAGCCATTGTGTAACTACTGTTTCTTTAACGTTGTCCCCCCTGAACTCAGTGCAGATTATCACTGACACCTATCAGCACGACTTTATTGTTGTTTGTAGTGTATAAGACAGATGACTGCCATAAACCTTACTGAGGCTGCAGAGCAGACTAGGCTCTAATAAGACTCCCCAGCAGGAAGTCTGGTGATCAAGAAGCTCACTAAAGATAAAAATGTTTGGCGATGACAGTCCCTCACCATTTATTGGCTGTCCTCTTGGCTCCAGCTCCCCCAAGTTAATTATTATCTCCTCAACAATGTGTGTTTGTGTGGTCAGGGCGAGTTCAGATAATTCTGTTTTTAGCTTTTAAGGGCTAACGTTGTGAAACTAACGTTTGAGTAATGTCTTCTTCCTGCATTGAAGATCTGCCCTGGTCATGTGACAGGAGCCAACAGAAATGGGAAACAAGCCGCCTTCCATAAAGGTCAACCGGCGCTTCTGGGGTTTCCGTTTGACACTGGAAAAACAAATACAGCCACCTTGCTATATTTGAAGCTTCTATAGCACACCTGTGTGTGATTTAATGGACTTTCTGTACTCGTTCAAGGTGAGTTTGTCAAGCATGTGGAGGACTGAAGACAACACGTGAGTCCAGAACATGGTCAGTTCTGTGTGCGTGTGTGGTTTAGTCATATCCTTCAGTCAGTATATATGATCTGTGTAAACGGAGGCGTGAATGCAGCTTGACTTGGTTCTTCAGGTAAATTTAACCTCGACGTGAACCTGGCATCTAGTTAATGTTCAGACTGGTGCTTTTGAGGTGCACTTTACTTCGTCAACAGATCAACGACTTTTTCCTTAGATATTATAAATCCGAGGTAATTATTACATCCTAGTTACACTAGTTACTAGACTCTAATTTCAGCAGGTGGATCATGAAGCACTTTGTCTCAGGGGAACGCTGACAACAAACATTAATTATGTAAAGAAACAATTTAAATTTGTATATTTTGCAGTTGAAGAGAAAAGATGAATCAATTACTGTTTAGGTAATTGATTATTTCTTGTGACAGATGTCTGTTCTGTACCTTGCATGTCAGTGTCATTTCCATATCAGATTCCCTGTTGTGGGGCATTTGTGCCGGTGAAATCATGATTCTGGAGCTGCTAGAAACCGAAAGTTCACCTTAGCATGAAGGAAACGATAAGAATAGTTGACATGTTGGAACACACCACAGTCCACATGGGTGACATGACAGCTTCTTATGTTGCTTGAACATGCTGTGTCCATTGCCAGCCAAGAAATGATACTTTAAAGGGATAGTATGTCAAATTGGAAAGTGTTTGTTTGCTTTCCTCATAGCTCTCTTAAGCACAGAAGATGAAGCTGTAGATGATTAGCTTAGCATAGCACAGATCAAACAAGGTTCTGTTTATTATGGAGCTTTATGTGAAGTTAAACCAGCAGTGTGGCTGCCTGGTGTCTTGAGCGTTAACTCTTCTGTTTCTAAGTTTACTGCTTTTTCCACAGTATATTTTTGGTTCTCCTTTGTCCTTTAAATCATCTTGCAACCCCTTATATCTCTCTTGAGCCTTCGCCCATGACATGTAATCACGCTGTCATCACGTCTCCTGAATCCAATGGTGAGCTTTGATATTACGAGCGCAGTCCGGCAGTGAGCCATTAACCGCCAGCAGTCCACAAACTTTACACTTCCTCCTCCCTATCACTTATTTATTATTCTAACCTTTTCCTTCCTGTGAAGTGTGTTTGGCAGCCCCTTGCTCACTGGCCTCGCCTTATCACTTGAATATATTAAACCGAGATAAAACTGAGGAGGGACCGCTCTCAGGCTGACAGCCATGTTCCCAGTACAAATTAAATGGGTGTCTGCAAATGGGAAGCACAAAGATTTATTGACAACAGATTGTCATGGTATCACACATGCCTTTTAATTTCAATACAGCTGTTAAAATCAGTGCTTGTGTAACCCATTTCACTGTTGGCAGTGGTAAAAAAAAATAAAACTGGGTTACAACTGCAGGTCTTTCATAATATAATCAGAAACGCTGAGTTTATATTGTGCGCTGGGATTTCCTTGCAGAGTCACGTTAAGATATGCAGGAATGCAGTGACTCAGCCACACAGTACGACATGATCGCTGCAGCATCCGCTGCCTATCCCTCCTCTTTTCCCTCCAACTGCTGACTGTGTGGGATTTGAGACTACCACACGACACAGATAATCTCCTGCACAGACACACACACACAGTCGAGAGGCCATCTCATTACACAACAGTTGCTGCACACAACTTTTTAATACCTGACGATTGCTGTGCATATATAATAGTAATAATAGTATAATAGTATACACTATAATAGTGTATATATAAAGGACTTCATATGTTTTCCTGCTTCTCGCCCACTTTGTCCTCGCAACTATGGACTGACACAAAATACGGCACCGATGTCAGTGAGCCTTTTTTTTTTTTTGTTTTGTTCATCTCGTATTTCTCCTCTTCCACCAATCATTAGGACACGTGGTCAGTACTCAATCAATAATCTGCATAGCTGATATGTCCGTCGGGTTCAGCAGGGTTGAGCTTCATGCTGTCAGAAATGAGATGGTGCTAAGCTGTCACTTCCTGTATGTGTGTCACATGGCCTTTGCCACTTTACCCCGCCCCTTTTATGAGGCTACAGCAGTGTTAGTGTTTGAGCTCAGGTTGGTATTGATCCCATAGTCACCACACTGTTACCAAACACTTTGACACTGGAGTGAAATTCTTCAGACAGACCAACTTTATTTAAGAGCTGTCGGTGTCTCAGCAGCACACTGTCACAGGATCTGGCACACAAAGTTTACAAATGTCAGAGCTGGCTGATATTTGTTACTCTAAGTGTAGTTGTTACCTGGGTGAATATCTTATATCTATTTTAGTAAAATGCAAACAAATCCTAGCTATGTCAAAGTTCACACATTTCCACTTCTCTGCTGATAATATCACACTGCAGTGTCGTGACCCACTCGCTTCAGGAAGCGTGGGCACAAAATGTGTCATCTCTCAGAATTTCTTTTTTAAATGTTGGCTTTTTAATCTCCCAAACTGAGTGAACACTGTAAACAGCATCAGTTTAAACCGTTTAAAGCACAGCACCTGTTTTTATTTAAACATGCCTTCAGTCAGTTGAAGCATGAATTACTGTGCTACACAACATCTGGTGTCCACTACTATTTCCTCTGTTGGGTGTATGTGTCAATAGAGTCACATTTGCAGCTTTTTCGTTATTCAAATTTATTGGATAAGTGCATTACAGAAAAGATTAGTTGACCATGAGATTAGCGCCTCTAATCAGATTAACAAGATATCAATATAATTTGCTTAAAATTTCTGATCAAAGATGTTGAAATCTTAAAAACTATAAACAGCTGTTTGATTTATTGTGTTTTTTTTGTCAAGTATGTGACCACAGTTATGTGGTTGATTCATCTGTAGTTCTGCACTGTGGTCACACTTCATCCCAGCATGTTTCTTAACAAGTCCTTTGTCAATATTTAAGAATATACTTCCAGAAAAGACTAATGTGTTTGGTTCTGATGCATTCAGTTCGCCCTTCAAGGTGCATTGACTGACAGCACCTCGGTCAATATTTAGGCTTCATGTGGCAAAGTTAAACGTCAACGTTGGCTTTTGTTCCTGGCTGTTTAAACACTGCTTGTCCTCTCAGGCAGCTTTTGTCCTCAAAGCGAGAATGAGAGGGTTGTTTATTCTGCTGTGGCAGCACAAGCGGGTTGGTGAAGGTGACAGGTTGGCCGATAGGGCTTTGATTATGCTATCACAAGGCTCTGATAAGAAGTGGGGGAGAGGGATATGTCCTGTGTGCCATTCTTAATAGAGGTGTTGAGGGTCAGAGCTCCAGTGCTGTCATGGTGGAGGGCGCTCACACAAAACCTTTTGATTAAGCTTACGTTGCCATGAGCGAGGTAAGTCACTGAAAATGTTGTTACTGGTTGAATTTGTCTTTATTGTCTGATCAGTTTTGTTTTTCGCTCGGCTCCCCCGGGCTTGTTTTTGTAGGTGGTATTGGTTGTGGAACATTCTCTCACCTTTTTGAGAATCCCTCACACATCTCTCCCACCTCTGGGGATTCACTGTGAAACCATGATATGAATGAGGGCTCTGTAAAAATACACTGCCAGATCGTGTAGCCGCTCTCCAAGGGTTTCAGTCATCTGGACAGGTTATGTGTACTCCAGGTTTTTGAATCAGTTGTCTAATTAAATATTGAATCATAGAGGCACCAAAGTGGGACGCCTAAATTTACAAAGATCTTGTCATTTCCTGTGTATTTTAAGGAAGTGGTGGTTGCAATGTTAATTTAAGGATAATTTTAGCGTGCATACTCTGCATTCACGTTTACTTTAGCTGGTTTTGATATATTGTTGGCTGTGAAATGTCAGTGGTATTTGTGTGGAGTCATGAGGTGAATGTAGAGTTCAGTCGGGTTTTCTACACAAGAATAAGACCACAGTATATGAGGAATCGAACCTTGGGTCAATATTGAATGTGTGCCTGAAAGGCTTTCTTTGCTTCTCTGTCACCTCTGTGTGACATATGGAAACAGGTCTGGGTAAAACACTGCATGGGCTACATGAATCATGGGAATCAGTTTTTCACACATGCCTGCTTTTATGAACCTGTCGAGCTGTAAGTAAAGTGAATCAAGGGTTCACTTTTCTCCTTCAGTCAAATGTACAACACATCACAGTGGTCTGTGTTCTCTCCACTTCTACAAAAAGTCTTGGTTTGTTACAACATGTTGTAGATGAGAGGAGTGGACTCTTGGAGATTTTTTTTTATTTGTAGCTACAGTCATGTTTATTCTTACCTCATTAATGTGGATTTAGGAGCTTTATGACGTATAAAAATGTATTGTGAAGAACAGAAATGTGGGTTGAAATTTTACCCACAAGCATGTCATCACTATACTGTGTTTGATTTGAATACATTCTGGTTTGTTTGTGTACATTTCCAGCAGAAGAATTAGACAGAGCTGTAGTGGGAGTAGTCATGTACAGTCACATGCTTTCTGCTGCTCCCTGCTGCACACTGAAAACTTGACTGACTGGTCTTCTGTCCTGAGAACCATCTAACTGGGGATCAAATGACCTGTGGCCCCTGAGTTTTGCCACAGGAAAGGTTCACCGCAGGATCTGCGAGCACCTGCATGGTAGCCATGGCAACATTTACTCTGCTGTGCATGAGTAGATCCTCCATCCTTATCACAACATACCTCCGACAGAGCAGGGCGCAGCAGGTCACCGCATCACGCTGCAGGAAAACAGATCTTTTCTCACCCACATGATCGCTGTCACACCACAGCATGGAAAGAGGTGTAGCCGATTAAAGCACATGACTATTGTTTCCCACTCGAAGCTGGCGGTGGAAAGTGTGTGCGTGACAGGGCTCCTCTAACCCTACTGTGATACATGTTCTGTGAAACATTCACAGGACCAGAGCTCCCTCTAGTGTTCACACTGGAAAAATTAGTCAGCATTGCCTTGAAGTACGACCAAGGATGAAAACTAGAAAATTATCACTTCTAAAAAAAAATTTAAAAAAAGTATATATAATTCACTGTATGGTGTTAAAGAATGAAGAACAACTTACGTTATTTACCTTAAGTTGGCATCATTGTCATTTGGGGGGAAATGGCCTGTGCATGCTGCTCATATTAGTCATGTTCCAAAATGACTACCCCCATTTAATTTTCATTTTCCTTTGTTTATTTATTTATTTAGCAAAATGTGAAACCATAAATAAAAACACGTGGACAATACTAAGTCCAAGCATGGTCCAATTTCTACCAACTTCGACTCTCAGTCAGAGGGCCTCATATGTGCCTCTAGAATACTCTGGTATACAGCAAAGCCCCAAATCATCACCTCTCTACCACCGTGCTTGACAGTGTGTATGAGGTGTTGCTGTGTTTGTTTTTTTGCCAGACATGGTGGTGATCACTGAGGCTAAACAACTCTATTTTGATCTCATCTGTCCATGTTGTGGTTCGTTCAGATACAGTTTTGTAAAGCCTCACTCATGCTTACATGTGTGTTTTTAAACAGAAGAGGCTTTCCCACTGTTTTAATCATACCGATCTTAATCTCTTCGTATTGTGTTAACACACGCCTGAATGCTTCAGAGCAGCAAACTGTCAAACGCCTGTTTTTATAGAGGCCTGCACACCTGCTGATGGCCCGCTGTTTGTTTTTTCTTTATGACTTCGTTTTTGCTAAATAATATATAGAAAAATAATGACAGTAAAAAAACATATTATGTTTGCCTGAGGTTGCATTGGTCTAATACTAAGACCCACTATGATCAGGTGATTTTCCACATGACTACTATGAAAAGCTGAATACTACATCTATATAGTGTGGACTTGAGGTGCTCCTATGGTAAAGACTGGGTTCACTTCTTAATCAGAGTTCAGTATTTAGTAAATGTTTTATTTTATAATGTATTATTTAATGAATATTAACACAAGGTATCTGTTTATTTGGATCACCATTTTCCTAAATGACTTATTTATATATTGATTGTTTGTTTTTGCAGCCAGAAGCCTCCACTGCTTCATCACTACACGGGGCTCCACGCCCAGAAGAGGAGGACGATGGGGACCTGAATAAAGCCTTGGGTGTCCAGCGCTTCCAGCAGATCCTCAGCCCTTCTTCTGTCGTACCCGATGAGCAGCACCACAGCTACCACGAGGAGGACATCGAATGTAGGCACAGAAAGGGCTTTAATTCCACATTGATTCATTCAGTGTTTAGAAAACTTTGCACTGTGTTGTCATTTTTACTCAGACCACCGTCACTCCTCTCACCACATCCACCGGCCTCTGTCCAAACTGCCCCCTGAGGGCCGCAGGAAGAAAAGCAGCAAGAAAAGGAAAAAGGACAAAGATCACAAGAGCAGCCATCCCCCCCGCACTGGCCCCATAGAGGAAGGAGAAGATGAAGAGGAGGAGGAGGAGGAAGGGGGGGCAGAGCCGACATCTGAGTCAGAGACGGTCAAAGATGTGGAGGTAATCATGTGACTTCATGTCATTCTGTTGGTTTCCATGACGAGGTTTGGCCCTCTGATGCGATAGGTTTGATGAAAAAGTGTTTTTTTTTTAATAAATTCTAAGTTAAATATCCAGTCTGTTTTTAGTATAATGTTAAAAAAAGCTTTAAAAACTGCTGTAAAATGACTTTAATGACAGACATTGGTTAATAACAAAGACGGTCTCGATGATCTAAAAGCTCTTTTCATGTACTGACACAAGCAGATTGACATAAATCTCTGCTCTTTAATGGATTCTTGTACTGCAACATTAAGTGAGCTCTTTACTTCAGATTAAATGAGGTCAAATGTTTATGTCTGAGGTGACTATGCATTAAGATGCAGGTGAATATATATTCAGCTATAGTCCGTGCTCCATTACCCGCCTGCTCCCTCACTGTTGTAGCATTACCATATTTTCCTCTATGAATATTTCAGAAGAGTCTTAATCATTCATCAGTGGGTTTCATGTTGTTGTTATGATACGAGACCAGATTTAAACCTGAGCAGAAAGAAGGTAGTGGTGCAGTAAATGATCTATTATTTATTTAACTGATGTATCTCATACCTGTACAAGGTTTTATTTGTTCACAGCTTTTGTTTTACTGTCTCATCTGCTTCCACACTTAATAGTTGTGTCACACACTTAAAGATGAAAGCTAAACTCGTCTCTCTATTATGATATGACTAAAACAAACTTACTGAGTCAATTAACATGCAATGATCTAGCCTTTTCCACAAAAACAAAGCATTTTTTTTAGAATACATTAACAATACATTGATATGTATATGACATCAGACTGAGTATCTCCCACACACTCTGTATTCCCTCCACAGTTCTTTGTTTCAGATGAAGACCATGTTTCCAAACAAGGCACAGAGAGTCCACAGGCTGGCCGGAAGCTCACCATCGTGCCACTGTCTGGTGTGGGATCAGACACTGATGATACATCTTCCACAGAGTGAGTCTTAGACTGTCTGTTATCGTGCTTTGATGCTGTGATGATTGTGTAGCGCATGTTTTTGTGATGTTGCTGAAGTGTTCTCACAGCCCTTTTGATTGGACAATCGGGCACACACTGTACGTTACCATGTCTCAGGCATCCAGTGGGCCTGCTGGGCAGGATCTGATGGACCATTGCTCAGAGGCCCATATATCACCTGTCGCTATAGACAACACAGCACACCTCAGCAGCCTCAGGCTCCACCTAATGACATTTACTCTTAGTCCCTTTGAGGTTTTAATCTGAATGTGCGTATGAAGGCGCATTTTGCTGGATTTTTAGTCACTCGGAGCAGCGTCACACAGGATTTGTTTTGATGAAACATCCTCTAATAAAAGGAAGGAAGTCAAGAGGGAATTTGTGACAGTAAGTTAAGGATGTCGGCGTTATGAGGATTTGTGTTGGCTGGTAGTAGCAGCAGAAGGCTGTAATGTACGGAACAACTGCACATAAGGTGCCACCTGTGATTCCTTAGCTACAGTTTTGTCTCATCATTCTGCTTCTCTCCAGTAAACCACCATCGGCGGACGCCTCCAGCCCCGTTCCTCAGTCGTCACCACCTGAACACATACCGCTGTCTCGGGTGTCCTCTGCCAGCCGCAGCTACGACCTACAAGAGCGCCGGCGCACAGGCAACATGACGGGTGCAGAGCAGGCCAAGTACCAGCGCATCCCCACAGACGAGAGCGAAGCGCAGATGCTGGCCTCCGCCGACCTGGACGGCATCAAGAGTGAGTGAGGATAATAGTGTGGGAATTTAATTCAGCTTTAGGGGCGTACCTCTACCCACTATACATCATTTGCATTATGTTTGTTTTTAGGTATCTATTTGAGATTTTTAAACAATGCTTTAGTTGGAATGATTAATGGTTTCTGTT
The DNA here is from genome assembly GCF_900634625.1 of Parambassis ranga. NCBI lineage: Eukaryota > Metazoa > Chordata > Actinopteri > Ambassidae > Parambassis > Parambassis ranga. The sequence continues at coordinate 14,719,767 of NC_041040.1, forward strand.
TCCTGTTACTAGGGTTTACTGATTAGATACCACAAAGCCTAATTTATCATCAATTATCTCCCTTTCCCCACAGTTCCTCTCAGCTTTAGCGCTCATTGTTTGGTTTAGTCTTGCTACTTCTATGAGGATTCTTTTCGCCAAATAAACCTCTAAAAGCAGAGTAAATCACCTCCCCAGCACCAAATACTGGCTCTCTGTTGAAGCGAGCCACCCCAGAGACAGGTTTTTCCTTCAGGAAAGCCAAAAGAGCCTGAAAATTGGGCTCCTAGTGAATACTAATGTTGCTCTATATTCGCTCTGCCAACTTGATCAGGTGGTAATTAACTGTTTCATAATTAGAGGCAGAACAAAAACATTGTTACAGGCATTCGGGTGTGTTTGTCACTCTGACAGACAACATATTGTTTCCCAAAAATGTGGTCGTAGTGTGCATCAACGTCACTGCTGCTCCTGCGTGTGTGTCGGCTTCTCGTTTAATAAGGTTCCATTGCCTCCTCTGTGTAGTAATGAAGTCTTGGCTCTGCCGACAAACATTGGGGCAAGGCCCCCTGTGTGCACTCCACTCCTGTGTGATGTTCTGACCTCCCCACAGCCCAGTGTGGGGTCCTGTTCTGGGACCAGTGATTTACGGCAGGGAGCTGACCCCTCAGCAGAGAGCAGCAGCTTATCAGAGAGTGTAGCAGACAGGCCTGCATTATTAAATTAGCCGTTCCTTCTGTCAGCTGAGGCCCCTGTACCTCAGACCCGGCTAATTGTGAAGCCTGGGGTTCAATTCCTAACCTTTAATCATTAGAGGAGTAAAACAAGGGGGAGAGCTAAGCAGGGCTGAAGGGGCTGAGGGTGGAGGTGCAGGCTTATTTTTGTACAGACATTATGAGGCTTAGTGACCGAGAGTTGAGCCTACAGACAGTTTCTTCACAAGCGATTGTGTGTGTCTTCTTTTATCTGCTTCCCGCCACTGTAAATCGTCCTGGGAAAGTGTCTCTGGCTGCTGCTCAACAATAGGAATTATTAGATCCCTGCCCCTCCCCTTTTCTTCGACCTGAGTGAATTCACACCTCCACTCATTGATGCATTCTGATATTTTCTCCCCTCTGTGGGGGTCAGTTGCCGGTCAAGAAGTGGCAGCTTTTTCCAGTTTGTCAAAACTCGGGCACATGTCGCTCCACACTCCAGCACGTAGTCAGGTGGAGCGCACACGCCCACCACACACCCTCCTCTTCATCATCAGGCAGCACGGAGCGATTTGACAGTGGCTGCTCTCAATAAAACCTCAGGGCTGTGGAAGTTAGAGCAGAAGGAAGCAGGCAGAAGGTTTGTTTTTGCCCTTGTGAGGACTGCAGGGTTCACAGATGAGTTAAAACATCGATGCAGAGCCTCACAAGCTTCACTGTTTTTCACATAGGACGTACAGGCTGTGATGATGGTAAGGCACTGCAACTCACTCTGTACTGAGTCACTCTATATTGTGAAATTCTTCTTCTTTCTCAGTGTGAATCATCAGTCAGGCTGTGTTTACCTTCCTTTTTGAATGAAGGATTTTTGTCATTGATCTTTGAACTCTTATACCTGGCAGTGTTACTCACAGTGTCCTGTCTGTGCCATCCAGTGTCTTTCTCCACATCGATGCCTGGTGCTCTGCCAGCATCAGTAACTCCACACCCTGCTGTGGGAAAATACAATACAAAACAAAGCTGAACTGTGTGTGTGTGTGTGTTTGCTCTCTTGTACAGCTGTCTTTATGAGAACTATTTTGTGTGGAAGACCATTGAAGTGAGGACATGTTGGCCGGTCCTCACTTGTTTTTAGACCTTTTCAAAGGGCTGTTTGAGGGTTATAATTAGGTTTAGATCACTGTTAGATTTTATGGTTAGGCAATTAGTTGTGATGGTTAAGGTTAGGGCAAGGGACTAGGGAATGCATCATGTCAATGAATGTCCTCACACAGATAGCTGTACACAGATCTCTGTGTAGTCTGTAGGCTTGATGCAATTCTGGGATTTTGTTTCCAGATCACTTGGAAATCATGTTTGCTGAGTGGTTTTGTTTGGTAGGAATCAGTGTTTGACACTGCATCATGTTTCTCTCTTATTCTCGTCCAGGTCATCGTTTTGAAGATGTCCCCGGCATGCGCAGACACCTGGTCAGAAAGAGCACCAAGGGACAAGTGGTACACATCGGCAAAGACCACAAGGAGCCAACCACTCGCAGTCGTAAGCAGGACCGCACCCCACATGAGGTGAGACGTCACACGGCTTACCTATCCTCCATCTCTTTTATACTGGAGCAGGACCTCTATGTCTCTTAATGACAACATATATTTGTTAAGTTTAGTTTTCAGCTTTATTAGAAGATAATATGAAGCACAATCTAAAAAACATTGAACTTTACACACACACTAAAACTTTCAGTTTGGCATTTATTTTATAAAAGCTAAAAAAAACTTAAAATAATTTAAAAAAGACTATTTTTAGTTTTTTTAGGCTTTGCTTAACATATGAAAATTGAAATTTGGGGAATTTTTAGCTTTATCTAATAGTCCAAAAAACTGAACCTTTGTACTTATTGAAAATGTTTATGTAACCCGATTTATTATCTCAGAAATAACTGATCAATACGTATAGAAGCAGCCTGTGTTTCTTTAATCAGCTCAGTTTGTTGTCTTTATTTTCTACCTTACATTTTACCTGTTTTCATCAAAAGTAAACAAACTGTGGCAAGGCAGAGGAAATGTTTTCCCTTCTTTCCCTCTCAAATTCTGCCCGCCTGGTCGATGGGACCAGGAGGGAAGGAGACAATTAAAAATGAATGAACGAGTTCTTTCCTTTCACACGCCGAAAGGACAGAAAGAGGGGACAGAGGAGCTCAGGTAACCAGACACTGGGAGCTCCAGAGAGAGGGGGAGCTATGTTTTATTAACACACACACATTCTCAAACTCCAAGCCCCCAACAGCCTGAGTAAACAACAGGTCCCTGTCAGGTGTGTGCGGGTGATGAGAAGGAATTACCTGTGGGTATGTGTGTAACATCGAGGGTCCAGTCCTCTGTGCCCGTGTCTGTTGTGTCAGTGTTGAGTCCTCTCCTGCACCTCTTGGCTCCTCAGTCGTTACCAGTGGTTCTGTACCGCTCTGCCTCACGGCCAGAAGGCGTCATGCTGGATGTGGACTCTGGGCCAGTCGCTCGGTACCAGAAGGTGAGGCGACAGATTGAGGGAGTGATTTCTGTCAGTGCACACCGACCTGACTGACCAGCATGGTGTTCAAATAATCTCCTTTTAACAGACACTAGGAGAAGGCTGCCGCGAGGAGCAACAGACGCTTTAGTAACTGGTTTTTAAGGTGTCAGTGGATGTACACACTACATGTAATACATGTAATGTACAGGTACAAGGATATGCTGGTTACAGCTGTTCAGCTGAGCCTCCATTCTGAACGTACCTGGATAAGATTCAAGCTGTGTTCACATTCTGCGGTATGCTCTGAGAGACACTACTGTGTGTGAACACACTGACAGAAGTAGCCATATTTACAGTGTGTGGGTATAGACGGCTCTAAATATTAATATTAAACCTCCCAAAATAATGGTTTGTGTGTTGTGATGATAAGCATGAGGTCTGTTGTGGTTTCCCTGGCTTCACTGAACCACTAAATCACAGACGGGTGTTTGGTTGTGCATGTAATTGTCTGTGGACAGGATGGATGTGTGTCATCACACCTGTGTTCTTCCTGTGTGGCGTTTCAGGTGTTTGTGGAGCTGAACGAGCTGACTATGGACAAGAACCAGGAGATGCAGTGGAAGGAGACGGCTCGTTGGATCAAGTTTGAGGAGGACGTAGAGGAGGAGACGGACCGGTGGGGGAAACCTCACGTTGCTTCACTGTCATTCCGCAGCTTGCTGGAGCTCAGAAAGACCATCTCACATGGTAAAAGAAACTAGAGAGGATATGTGTGTGTGCAAAATCAGTGTAAGTGTAATTATAGATGAGTGAGCTCTGTGTGTGTGTTTTGCAGGTGCGGTGCTTCTGGACCTGGACCAGAAGACCCTGCCTGGCATTGCCCACCAGGTGGTGGAGCAGATGATCATCTCAGACCAGATCAAAGCTCAAGACCGAGCCAATGTCCTGAGGGCTCTGCTGCTTAAACACAGGTGACTGGCAGCACCTGCCTGCTGCAGCAAAGAAGCCGACTGAGATTTAATTTTCAGAGATATTGAGTTTGGTTTTTGTAGCTGACATGTTCCTTTTTAATGTGCAGAAATCTGAGCTCCATTTTTATTTATCTACAACTAGGCTTTTTATCCTGATCCCTTAACACAGCAGAGCATAAATGAAGTGAGGCCAACACTGTTAAACTGTGCTTTCTCTCACTGTTACTCACCTCCTGCTCTTAGATGGCTTCATGCTTGGTCACTGCCCCTTTTCCTCCTGCTCAACCTGTCTTTGCCTCTCCCTGCCTCCCCTAGTCACCCGAGTGATGAGAAGGAGCACAATAGCCACTTCCCCCGGAACATCTCCGCTGCCAGCCTCGGCAGTCTTATAGCACACCACCACAATGCCAACCACACCAATCAGCAGGAACCGCTGGTTACCGACCCGCTCATGGGCAACGTCCACACCACAGTAGACACAGAGACACGTATCGACGTGGAGAAGAATGAGGCGCTGGTGAGTCTTCATCAGATAGTGTGGAGAATCACACTTCATCATCATCACGTTGCTCATATCGTTCATGTTGTTTCCAGCAGAAGGAGCCGACCCTCGGCCTTGGCATGCATCGGTCTAAGTCCAAACATGAGCTGAAGCTGCTGGAGAAGATCCCTGAGAACGCTGAGGCCACAGTGGTCCTTGTCGGTAAGTCCCTGATGTTTTGAAAATATTTTTTGCATCACTACATAATCTGTTGTGTGTTCTGCATGGTGACTGTCCGTCGTCTGTCTTCCAGGCAGCGTGGACTTCCTGGAACAACCCACCATGGCGTTTGTGCGGCTGCAGGAGGCCGTGGAGCTGGAGTCTGTCCTGGAAGTGCCTGTGCCGGTCAGGTTTCTCTTTGTCCTGCTGGGACCTCCTACCACCAGCATGGACTACCACCAGATTGGACGTTCCATCTCCACCCTCATGTCTGACAAGGTGAGCACAGCCACTTGGTAAATAGACCTTAAAGTAAACAATAACACTGATTTGTTTACGTCTGAATTACCAACCAGCAATTCCATGAGGCGGCCTACCTGGCAGATGACAGACAGGATCTTCTGAACGCCATCAACAGCTTCTTGGACTGCAGCATCGTCCTGCCGCCTTCTGAGATGGGAGGCGATGAGCTGCTGCGCTCTGTTGCCCGCTTCCAGAGGGAGATGCTGCGCAAGAGGGAGGAACAAGGAGTTAAACTGTTGGCCAAAGAGCCTAAAAGCTTTGAAGAAAAAGGTAACATTTGCTTCTCAATTGGGAAAAATTTCTGTTCCTGTTACTGTAAACATTTACCTATTCTGTCCTGTCACCCAGAGGCCCTCCTCACACCTCTGAAAAAGTCTGACGACCCCTTGGAGCGCAGTGGTCGTCCCTTCGGGGGGCTGATCCAAGACGTGCGACGCCGGTACCCAAAGTATATCAGTGACTTTAAGGACGCCTTGAACAGTCAGTGCATGGCGGCCGTTATCTTCATCTACTTTGCTGCGCTCTCTCCAGCCATAACATTTGGAGGCCTGCTGGGTGAGTCTGTGTGGACGGTCGAGCTGCCAATATGTCGAATCCTGTTCATGCTTTTGTAATGATTGATGGCTCTATTAACAACCTATTGATGAGTCCAGTTTGTATTGATTATGGTGTTATTGGGTTGTTAGGTGAGAAGACAGATGGCCTGATTGGCGTTTCTGAGCTGATTGTGTCGACAGCAGTGCAGGGTGTGATCTTCTGCCTGCTCGGGGCTCAGCCTCTGCTGATTGTGGGCTTCTCTGGACCCTTGCTGGTCTTTGAAGAAGCTTTTTACAGTGTAAGTGTCTCAGGCTGGATTTCTGTAAATGAGTTATTCTGAATTACAAACATGAAAAAACATGACATGATCTGAATGTTATTTCTTCTGTTCTCAGTTCTGCAAATCAAACGATGTAGAATACCTGACGGGACGCGTCTGGATCGGGTTTTGGCTCATCATCATCGTGATGGTCATGGTGGCTTTCGAGGGGAGCTTCCTGGTGCGCTTCGTCTCCCGCTTCACCCAGGAAATCTTCTCCTTCCTGATCTCTCTCATCTTCATCTGCGAGACCTTCATCAAGCTCGGCAGGGTATACCTGAGACCTGAAATAACAACTCCTGATTACAGAAAACGTTTTTGTTGGCATGCTGTGGGGTTTCTGTTGTTGACACTAAACTGAACAGACTAATCTTTGGACAGTTTTCAAAATCTGGGGTCGAAATGAGTATGTTTTTCTAACGAGTGGACCTAAAATCTTTTGTGACTGATTGATCCTGAAAGTTAAATGGATTGAGTTTAATGATTATCCAGGCTTACGATTTTGGAAGATTTGCTTTTTTTAAATAGCACAGACTTAAAAGACCTTTGGCTACAGGCTAATCTGATTTTCCAGAGCACGTAGTTATGATACCAGAAATTGAAAATCATGGTAATCTCTCTAGGAAAAGCCTCTTTACTTCTGTGTATTTGAATGAACATTGTTTTTGAAATGGGCAGATTTTCAAGGAGCACCCGCTGAAGCGATGCTCCCTGGACAACAGCACGCTGGGAGACGAATCGATGCAGAACGTCACACTCGTGCTAAGCAACAGCAGCCTGCCGGTGACCGTGGCGATCCGAGGGGAGCCCAACACTGCGCTGCTCTCTCTGGTTCTCATGGCCGGAACATTTTTCATTGCCTTCTACCTGCGAAAGTTCAAGAACAGTGCGTTCTTCCCTGGAAGGGTGAGGAGCTGAAACCTAAAACACACACATGCCACATTGTAGCTCAGTGGTAGAGCTTCGCATGTGTAAGGTCCCGGATTCAATCCCCAGCATCTTCATGGTCATATTATATGCAATTTTCCCATTGTGGGACAAATAAAGGTTTTCTTAATCTTAATCTTAATCTTTTTTTTTAATTTGATTTTTATTTTATTTGAATACGTTAAACACAATGTACACAGAGCGTGCCCAGAACAGACACAGCAAGACAACAAATAGGTCAGTCATCAGTCAGGTAAGAAACTAACAGAAGATCATTCACGGGTTACATACAACAGCATCTTTCCCCTTTTTCCTCCAATAACAAAAAAAAATTATATAAGTATTAAAAGAATAATAAATAAGGAGTACAGTACAAACAGAAAATAAATGATTCAATGTTTAAATACTGTGTGCATTTCCTCCAGTATTTTTCACATCTTTCGGCAGCACCCCTCAGGGAAAGGGTCATCCTTTCCATAATATACATGTCCTGCACTACCTCCCTCCAGTCTACCACCATTGGAGGTTCCTTGCTCAACCATCTCCTGGTTATAGATTTTTTACCGCTCACTAGTAATATCCGCAATAAATATGTATCCCGTCCTGTTGGCAGATTACCTAGGTAGGTGGTGCTAAAATTGAAAGTGAGCGTTAGTCCAATTATTGATCTAATTTCTGTCATCACCTCTGTCCAGAACAAGGCTATAGCAGGGCACTGCCAAAAAATGTGAAAATGACCAGCTGACATATTACCACATTTTCTCCAACACTGACCGTGTTCAGGGTATTTGGTTCTTTGTCCTTTCAATTTGGGTGTTATAAAAAACCTTACAGTTTTTACAAATATTTCTTCATCTTAATCTTAAAGAAGCGGTTGACCTTTTGTGAACATGTTACTGTCCAGTCTAGCTGTTTAAACTAAGCTATCCAGGGGCCACAGGTGCAAATTTAACATCTTGTCACATTTCTAACTAAGCAGCTACTAAATAGGCCTTGAGGTGAATTAGTAATTTTAAGGATTTGATGTGATTTAAGTGTCAGCTTCTTATCAAACTGTCCCTCCTTGTGTTTTTCAGTTCCGCAGGATGATTGGAGATTTTGGGGTCCCTATTGCCATCCTCATCATGGTCCTGGTGGATTACTTTGTAGAAGACACGTACACACAGGTGGCATTCAGTAGACTGCTTCTTTATTTCAAACATTTAACGTACAGTTGAGCTAAGTCCATTTCTATCTTCTTTCCAGAAACTGAGTGTTCCTCGAGGATTCTCTGTGACAAGTCCTGACAAACGGGGCTGGATCATCAGCCCTCTGGGGACAGACGGGGAGTTCCCCATCTGGATGATGTTTTCCTGCTGTTTTCCCGCTCTGCTGGTTTTCATCCTCATCTTCATGGAGACACAGATCACCACGTGAGTCACACCAGAACCACGTCACTCATTGGGCTCAGACTCCTAAACTGCATCCTGTATAGAATCTAAACAAACCTCTTGTTTACCCTGTTGTTTACGTTTGTGTTTTTCCCGTCCCCCTGCAGCCTGATAGTCAGTAAGAAGGAGCGGATGTTGGTGAAGGGTTCTGGTTTCCACCTGGACCTGCTGCTGATCGTAGTACTGGGGGGCAGCTCGGCCCTGTTCGGCCTGCCGTGGATGGCCGCTGCGACCGTTCGCTCTGTGACCCACGTAAACGCCCTCACAGTCATGAGCAAGGCCGTCGCCCCCGGAGACAAGCCTCGCATCCAGGAGGTGATGGAGCAAAGGGTCACCGGGCTCCTGGTTGCAGTCATGGTTGGTGAGTGTCACACACTGACATGTAAGTGTTCTTCATTGCACTTTGTTTTAATCCCCCCTCCCTCTTGTTTTTCAGGCATGTCCATTGTGATAGGCGACCTGCTGCGTCAGATCCCCCTCGCCGTGCTGTTTGGTATTTTTCTCTACATGGGTGTGATGTCACTTAATGGCATCCAGCTAACGGAGCGGATGATGCTGCTCCTCATGCCACCAAAGTACCACCCTGACCACACCTACGTACGCAAGGTGAGCAGCATGAATATGTAACGTGGGCTTAGAAGACGCCTGTTTCTAGTCACTTAGAGAAAGGCTGCATGTTAGCCTCCCTTTGAGTGCTGTCTGTGTCCTCCAGGTCCGTACACTGCGCATGCACCTCTTCACCTGCATCCAGCTGGTGTGTTTAGCGGTTCTTTGGGCCGTCATGTCGACCCAGGCCTCCCTGGCTTTCCCCTTCGTCCTCATCCTCACCATCCCTGTCAAGATGTTTGTGCTGCGGCGCCTCTTTTCTGCCAGAGAGATGGCATGTGTAAGTTGACCAGCAGAGGGCGCTGTGTGTTTGTGTATGTGTGTGTGCACCATCTCAGCTTAAGGTCTGTTACAGCAGAAGGAACAAAACATATTTTTTTATATATTTTTAATCATTCTTAGATTTATTGATAGTAACAGAATTTATAGTACATCAGCTTTAATGTGCAGGTTTTATTCTTAGGTGTATTCCCATGTGTCCCATGAATGAAGCTCACCTGTACGATGCTTTTGTTTCTCCTCCAGCTGGATGCTGACGACGCGGAGCCCAAGTTTGATGAGCGCGAGTGTCACGATGAGTACTCAGAGATGCACATGCCTGTGTAATCCATCACAAGCCTTCGTCATTACCATTGTACTCCTCTTTAGCGGACACCAAACTCTCCGTCACCACCAATGACTTCCACATTCATTCTCTTTCATTCTCATGCTAAGTAGCTTTTGATTTTTTTTTTAAGCCACTTAAAAAGATGAAGTGATCAATTCATCCATTCATAACAAGCTTTTTTAGAAATACTCAGTATATTTCAGGGGACAAGAGATCCTAAATCAAACGATGTGATCTCAAGCTCAGAAATTAAATAAGATAAGCGTAGATAGATAGATTTACAAGAAAGACTGAATGATTTTAGCCCTGAAAGGTTGCTCTGATTCACATTGAATATGTGGAGGATATATAGGAAACATTCCTTCATATTAACATGCATGAGTTATTGTCGCTTTTTCCGTGTTTTAAGCTCACCAAGCGCCTTATGAAGGAAATATAAAGATATAGTGAGCGGTGCTTTTGTTTCCCTCATCCTGTCTTATCTCAGACAGCTGATCACTTTACCTGAAATGCGAAGCTTGTAGCACTTTTTAATGATACCAAATCTGAACAATATCTATATTTTATGGGATAGTTTTCTGTTGTCTTGTTTTAGTGTGCTTCTTAAATGAGCTGTGATTGATTGTTTCTTCGCCTGTCTCTCTTTGACATTTGATGTATTTTGTGCTCAGCAGTTTATATCATACTAGCTGAGCTTTTATGTCAGACCTGCAGTTTAGTAGAATCTCCATCAGAGGGAGCCCTTGCAGGACATACCAAAAAAAAAACCAAACAATAATGCAATTTCTCGTTACACTAATGCCATGATGACACGTTTCTTTTCGTTTAAACACTTGTTTTGGTAGAAAATGACACAGTGGCATAACAAATGTAGTTTAAATGTCTCCATGCACGTGTTTAGGGCACTAATGTTGTTTGTTTTGAGGTCACACTTGGGATGGTTGGTTTATGGGAAATGCTGTAATTTATTAGTTTCTTTGTCCAAGTGCCAAATGTCTACTGTAAATAATTCTGGGGTCAGACCAATAAGCTGCAGTTCATCATCTCACATCCCAACACATCTTTCTAATAATTTGACACATTTCATAGTTTTTAATCATCACTTTCTGATATTTTCTGGCATTGACTAAATCTTTAAACATTCATTCATCATATCTACTTATCGACCACATTTCCACACGATCTGTGTAGACAATCTCAATATTCAAGTATTTCTGAGGGAAGGCTTTTAAAAGTATTAAAAGTATATATGTGTGTTTTATCATGTTGCATCAGTGTGACATGGATTGGTAAAGCTTTGACTGTGTCAAATAACTTAAATATTCGGTCCTCTGTTACTCTCACTCATGTATTTCAGACACTACTTTTCCCTCTGAAGTGGCCCATCTGAGCCCGACTGTCGTGATCTTGTGCCTGTTTGGCGTCACAAATTTGCACAAAATCTCAAGTGCCTGTGGGACCATGAAGTGATCAGCAACACGTGTCTTCTGTTTGTCATGACAGCACATGTTACAGTAGTTTGCACTTTGAGACACTCATAAATCAAACAACTCTCCATTATTTATCTGTTGCAATATGTGGGGTAGTTGCTGTTTTTGAAGATTTATTCAGAGTATATATATATATATATATATACAGTACATATATACATGTGCGCACACACACTCAGCTGCACCACAGCCATGAAAATGGAGATCTTTTATGAGTACCCTGTCAGTTTTGTGTCTGCTTATTGTGCCTGTGAACGAAGTGAAGGTCGTCTGTGTTTGTCAAAATCTCTGTTATAGTCGTGAAATGCTGATAATACACATGGATCCATTTCAAAAGCAATACAAAGCCGAGAGGCTGTTGCCGATGCTCCCTTGTACATTAATGGTTCAAATATTGATGACAAATAAAATATTTTCTATTTATTTGCGTCTGCTCTATTGTATTTGTATTATTTAAAATCACTCAAGACTCTAAGGCCAGTTTCATGTGTATGGCTATAATCTCAATGAACAAAATTACACACTTACATGAATGTATTGTGTGTGTCGATACAAATCAAGTGACCATAGCTTAACAACAAAGACTGATACAAGGCAGGCTGTCCGTAACCTGGCGTGTGAAACGTGTGAGAGGAAAAAGTATTATTATAGGAGTTACAGTGTATTTTGAATCATTCATTAATTTTGATGCAGAGATCGGCTGCCTGTGTTCTCCCAGCAAATAAAAAAAAAAAAAGGGCTGGGTGTTCTCTTCTGTCCAGGAAAACAGCACAGAGGGGGTGGGCACTTCCCCATCTTGCACCCTCTGTTCCAGTCAGACACAAGTCAGGAAGATGGCTGCTTTGTTGTGGCTGTTCGCCGTTGGAGCTTTGTTCTTTTCCTGTAATGCACAGGAGGCTTATGATAAACTGCCTGATACCTACAAGAAAGGAGTGGATCTGGCCCTGGAGAAGCTGCAGTCCCATGCTGGAATCCAGCATCATTTCCTGCTCTTCAGAAGTGTCACACAGTCAGACATTCAGGTAGTGTTCAGCATGTTTTTAATGAGCTGTTTTTAATTTGTTTTGGTTTGTTTTGCTGTGGTTTACTTTTTAATTTTGCCAGCTGTTTATCATGCACAGAGTTCCCAGGAAACAGCTCTATCTCAGAATGGCTTTGATCATGTGCTGTCACGTTAGTCCTCAGGGTTCTGCTGTCTCTTTGTTTCTTCAGCCTGGTTTTGGTGTGAGCTACATTTACCACCACTTCTACCTTAAAGCCACCAAATGCCCAAAGGGGACGGTTGACTCGTCAGCGTGCCAGTTCAGAAACGACAGAGTGAGTTTTGTCGGATTTTCTCATCTCGGAAATGGAATGTGACGTGCTCTAACTTGTCTGTGTTGTTTGTGTGCACTGATGCAGCCGCTGATTGACTGTGCAGTGTGTTACAAAACGTTCCAAGGGGAGATTGAACAGGAGCCCAAACCCTACGTTAACTGTGTCCACAAACCAGCTCTCACAGAGGTTAGTGTTTCCACCTGTTTACACTGCAAAAGCACTCTGAGAGAACAAATCCAGTTTGACTTTCTGCTTCTCATTATTGTGTGTGAATGGCAGGACATGAAGACGACCAGAGTGAACCAGTGCAACTCTCTGGGATACAGCAGCGGGGCTCCCACTCTCCTAGCATCAACAGGAAATAAATGAAACCTTCAGGATCATCCCTTCTGTATAAATTGTTTAGTAGGAGGATCCTAAGTGTTCCTCTGGTTGTTTTATTACATAGAAATGAAATGTTCATGTCCCCACTTCACAGATGTCCTGTCTTTTTGTTAATAAATATAAAATAGTAGGTTTTTGTCCATGTTGTTTTGTGTGTGTTTGTGTAATGACTGGTGGTCAACAAATGCCTCCTTGTGGTCACTTGAATAAGTGTATGCTGGTATGTCCAACTGGTACCCATGGTAACCCTGAAAGTGAAAGAGATGTTTATCTTAACGATTTTGTGTGTTTGTGAGCAATAACAACTGATAACAGACCATTCAATGGGCTGATGACACCCGAAGCAGCTGCCTTAAAAATATGCATTTAAACATTATAGTTTGTTGCTGAATGATTTTCTCATCAGTCCATTGAATGGTCTGTTGTCATTGTGGTGTATCAGTGCACACTGGCAACAAAATATTAGAATGAATTTATTCTATTTTGATGTAAAAAAAAAAAAGAAAAAGAAAGTGATGAGAATGTTGATAACAACTATTGATGATAACATTTGGAGTAACCAGCCCCTTGGCTCGCCTGTTGTTGCCACCAGAAAGCCCCACGTCAGTGCCCCCTTGTGGTCAACTGAATAAGTGCACCCTGGTGTTTCTGCTAGAAATTGTCACCCTGGTTATCCAAAAAAAAAAAGATGACAAAGATTCTCTTGAAGATTGTGTGATAGAGTGTATGTGTATGGAAGCAACAACAATTTTAATGGACATTTATTTATTTCATTAATCCCCCTTTTTTTATAGGTGACCCACTTTCTGTTAATGGAGCAACAAGCTGATGAAAAAGGTCATTACTGATTAATGCTTCATATTTGTCCTTCTGCCAAAGTCTTTTCACTGCACATGGAGCTCATTACCAGCACTTTGGTTCCCATGGCCAAGTCTCCATTGTAGTAATGTTTAAGCATATGCGTGTAAATCCCCTTCTGGCACACAGTTCCAGTGTGTGGTTCTAATGCTGTCCCCCTGTGGTGTTACGGGAAACAGTGGTCAGTCACATGTTGATGGTCAGCGTGATTTCTTTTCACTTCTTGCTCCTATAGCCATAATAGGACTTGTTTTGGAAGTGATTTTAATTCCCCCCAGTGAGAGGAGGGTGTTCACCCTCTGAGGCGAGCTGCTCTCCTCTCACACACATTCAGAGGAAGATGGCTGCTCTGTGGCTGTTTGTGGTCTGTGCTGCAGCTGTGCTGTATTCTGCTGAGGCCCAGGATCCGTACAATGAGCTGCCTGAGATCTACAAGCAAGGAGTGGACCTAGCATTAGAGCAGCTCAACTCCCACGCTGGAGTGCACCACCATTTTCGCTTCCTGAGAACTTCAGACAAGTCAAGTATTGAGGTAATCAGAGTTTTGTTGGCTAATCTGTGGAGATAAAGGACTGTGAAATTATCAATATCAGATTTATGTAGCATGTCTTCAGAACTTTTCCATCAAATATTTTGTTGTAATCTTAAAATGAGCTCTGGTTTCTATTTCCTTTAAGGGTTTATCTCTCTCTCTCTCTCTCTCTCTGCCTGTGGGCAGGTTCATACTTTTCCACATGTGTTTTGAATCAAGTGAACTTTGAATCTTCATGTGTCAACATGTTTTCAGCAGAGGCTCAGCTTTGCCAAAAAAACAACACATCCTGATGAGGTGTGTCTGCTGGAATGTTCAGGATGTTCAAATCTCTCTGACATTCAGGGATCTGGCAGCCTTGAAGCTTAAGGGCCTTTTCTGTTATACGTTTTACTTCAAGCAATAAAGCAAAGCTCCATTTAAGTTCATCCAATATGTTGTGACATGACGGCAACAGACTGAAACACACAGCAAAACAAAGCAAATGCCTCCCAGACTTTCCTGTACTTTTGTGTATATTAAAGTACCTCCTGGCCTCTTTCAGTCCGGCTTTGGAGTCAGGTACCTGTACCACCACTTCTACCTGAAACCCACCAGGTGTTCCAAAGGAACAGCTGTGTCCAGCGCTCAGAGATGTCCCTTCAGGAATGACCGAGTGAGCAAATATCTCAACATGTTTGATTGTTTCCTCCAAAACATCAGCAGCGTCTCTAACCCCTTTATCTCTGACTGCCTCCACAGCCCCTGATGGACTGCGCCGTTTGCTACAAAGCAGTCGGGGAGCAGTTAGACACCAACCCCAAGCCGTATGTTCACTGCATCCAGAAACCGAGACTCACAGAGGTAAAACAAACAGCACCATAGTCAGACACCACCCAAATGATGCCAGTAGTAGAGCGCCCAGTAGCCTTTTATGCCAAATCTAACTGATTAAAAACAAAACCACAGGTGAAAACCAAACAGCTTGTAGTGTCAGGGGGACTTGAACCCCAGCCTCCACAGTGAGCGTCCACAGTGCTGCCCAATCTCCCACATCTTGCCTCCTTGCATGGTGTATCAGTCCCCCCCATTCTTACATGTGCTTCCTTTTGTTTGTAGGAAATGACTACAACTCGGCTTGAACACTGCAAAAAGATGAGTTACAACAGCGGGGCTCCCACACTTTTGGCCGTGTCCACAGGCTAAAACCTCACTCATGCTGCACCAGGATCTGTAGCCCTGCTAGGCTGCTGCATGCTTTGATTGACTGATTATATAAAGGCTGGTGATCCTCTGTGCCTCCGGCTCCTCTCTGCTCTCATCATTCTTTGCTTGTTTGTAATTAAATGTACACGTCTTTGTGAACATGACATTTCTGTGTGGGCTTGTTTAGACACACTCATAGCTCAAAGCAACAACCGTCCATATGAAAGCGATATCACCCTCACCAGGACTACTGTTGGAATAATCGAGTTTGACAGCTTTTAGCCTGCATTTGATTTGAATCTATAACAGCCACCATGTATGAGCATGCTTCAGCTTATTCAATGTCATACTACACCATGGAAAATGTTCATGTATTTGTTTAACTATTTTGAATCCCTTATCATGATGAATCTGAATTTTAATCTACGATTTCCAGCAAACAGTCCATACAACTGATGCATGTCCTGCATCTCACTGTTTGTGCAACGACAATAAAGTACTTTTATCTCATCCTGTACTGTATTATTTAACAATGCTGCCGTCACACATGCAACATGAGGAAGGTGAGGCTGCTGCGATGAAGGCATGCAGACACCACGTGATGCAGTGATTTTGGTGTGATATGAAAATCTTAATGAAACTCAGTCAGGCATCTTTCTAGATTTTACACTGACCTTATTCTTCAGGTTTTTCTTATAATAATACTTCACGTGTGTTGATGAAGATTTTCAGTCATCCAGGTCATCATACGTAGAGAAGGTTGAAGCAAGGCGTCTGGACTTGTAGAGTTTTCTTGAAGACGTTTCGCTGCTCATCCAAGCAGCTTCATCAGTTCTAACTGTTTGGTGGGGAAACATGGTTTATGTGTGGTTACAGACCTATGTGGGTGGGTCTGGGTAAAACTTAAAAACAATAGCACTAAATGTTTCCATAGTTACCTGTGATGATCTGGCTGCCTGTGCCAGGTATGTCTAACGACTGGCTAACGACGACTGGTTGTCAGCCCTTTGTTCTTACTGTGCCTCAGACATCATCTTTCTACCACATACAATGCAGAGATTCCATCCATTCCAGGAAGTTTGCACATACAGCAAAACTCTACAAGTCCAGATGCCTTGCTTCAATCTTCTCTAAATACTTCACGTGTCTTCAACGGACTGCCTGCAGGCTAGTTCACCACCTGGATCTCTTCGCTGTGGATCCACGCTGTTACTGTCCCAGTGACAGACGATGGTGTGGAAGGGAAATATGAAACCTGAAAACTCAGTTTATCATCCTGTGCTGATGGAACGGAATAATAATATTAGCACAAGTGTGTCTGCTGCTACATCGGTCACCATCCTATTTTGCCATGTCATGAGACTAGTCTCATCTAGTTGATCACTGAGCACTCTTACAGCACCTCAGGTGTAATTGGCAAGTCCTTGCTGTTTGTAGTAAATTTGTCCAGTCAACATTCTTATTCACTGTAACCCACCAGAACAAGAATGAGATCGCCAGCTGTCCGCAGTTCTCCAGCATCTCTACAACCTGAGCCTCAGCCTGGAGAGGGTGCCACTCCTCTGGAAGACCTCCTGCCTGGTTCCTGTACCTAAGAAGTCTGTGCTTTCTCCTTTCCTGTTCACTTTATACACCTCAGACTTTCAGTACAACTCAGAGTCATGTCACTTACAGAAGTTTTCTGATGACTCTGCAGTTGTGGAAGAATAAATCCTTGTCGGCCAGCAGAAGTCTCTATTTCATTTTTCACCAGAGCAGAAAAGTTTCCACAACAACAGGAGGGAGGCTGGTGGACGGATTTGTGGAGTGGGCTGGAGGGAATCACCTGCTGCTTAATGTAGACAAGACCAGAGAGATGGTGATTGACTTCAGGAAGAAGGGAACAGCATCACAGCGCCTTTGCATCCTGGGTAAGGATGTGGAGATGGTAGAGGAGTACAAGTACCTGGGAGTGACCATCGACAGCAGACTGAGCTGGAGGACCGACAGCACAGCTGTGTACAAGAAGGCCTGCAGCAGACTCTACTGCCTGAGGAAGCTGAGGTCCTGACACCAACAGACTGAACAAACTGATCAGGAAGGCTGGCTCTGTCATTGGCTGCAGACTAGAGACATTTGAAGCAGTGGTGGAGAGGAGGACACTGAACAAACTGTGATCCATCATGGATAACCCCGACCACCCTCTCCTCCCTGTACTGGACAGACAACGGAGCGCCTTTTCCAAAAGGCTCAGACAGCTTCACTGTCACAGAACGCTACAGGAAATCTTTCCTGCCTCATGCTGTAAGACTGTACAACACCTCACCTCTGTGCCAGAGATAACACGGACTCACTGCTGTTAGGGACACGTTCTGCACAAGATTGCACCAGTTTGAGGTTTTTTTTACTTTCAAATTGCACACTGTTGTTATATCATATAATTTCATATCTTCATACCAAATTGCACAATCCGATTCAGACTTATATTTATACCTGCATTACAAATTGCACATTTTTGCTTCTGCACCTATGTTTATTTTTGTATCTTGCTGTAAATAATGTTTATACTGTTTAATTTTTACCGTTAGAGGTATATTTTTTATTTTTGGTATGCTGAGTGACTGCATTTTGCTGCTGCAACAGTGAAATTTCCCAGCTTGGGATGAATAAAGTATTTCTATTCTATTCTGTTTGAACTCAGCACAGATCTGACTTCGAGTCTTAACCTCATCCAGCACGCCCCTGTGGACTCCTATTGAGTCTGCTCTGGGAAACTGTGGGTGCCGCTCCCTTTATCTGGTGAGCGGGCACACTGCCAGGCTCCCCAACATCGTCCAAAAACAGAAAGAAAAGATAGATATGCAGCAGCTTTGTAAAAAAAAAAGAAAAAGAAAACCCTCTGAGTCAAGGAGTTAACCCAAACATTTCCAACTGCTGTAAAAGTCCAGCCTTCTTTCTAACATCGTATGTGTCATTTACATGAATCTTCTGTCATGAAAGCAGCTTCCCACCCACTGACTGCTTCCATGTGGGTGGGTGGGTGTGATCATACATCACTTGTATAAAAGGTGGTGACCTCCACTTTCTGCATGTTTCCTCCTTGCTGCTGTCTGGGTGGAGTGAGACGTCCAAGCCTGTAAGTACTCTGACCCTTTATTCATGCTTTGCTGTTTCCGCTCCAGTTTAAAGCAGCAGGATTGTAACTGTTCTGATGGTTACTGCAGCAGGTACCAGCTGCTATTCAGAAAGTGATCATTCATGGTGCACACACACAGTGTTTGCACACACATGTTCAGTGTTTTACAATAACATGTGGTTTTTGTCTTTTTTTGCAGAATCATGAGCAGAAACTTCTTGTCCAAAAACGACGAGCTCCGCAGGGGAGACTACCTGCTGTCCAACAACGGGGAGTGGAAGGCAGTCTTTCAGGTGTGCAGCTCACACACACACACACACACACACTTTGCATGCTCAGTTCAGTTACACCTCTCTTGTGTTTCCTGCCTGCAGGATGATGGTAACTTTGTCATCTATGGCTGGAGTCCCAAGTGGGCGTCAGACACTGCAAACTCAGATGCTGTCCGTCTGTGCATGCAGGCTGACTGCAACCTGGTCATGTACAACATCGATAGTCAACCCAGGTGGCACACAAAGACCAACAAAGGCAACTGTAACATGTGTCGTCTTTACCTGACTAATGACGGCAAGCTGGTGCTGAACAGGGAGTGTGAGCAAATTTGGAGCTCTAATGACTCCAAAGGGATGAAGTGATGAATGTCAGTTTGATTTGATGTTATTTCTCCCTGCTGTGAAATAAAAACATCTGATCACAGTGCAGAGACCACTTTTTTTATTTTAGGCAGGTTGATCAGGCTGTGTTGTATGTTTACTGTCATTTTAGAGGAATAGTGATGTACATGGAATTTATACTGACTCTTCATAAGGGTTATGCCACTTCCATCTGTAAAAAAACAGAAAACACAGCCTGCAACGAGGCTCCATGCATAAGAAGCAGGCCACCAATCCTTGTGTGCCACTGCCAAAAGCCAAGGCATACTCTGGCCCTGAAAAACAATGAGACCATGAGAACCTGGCTTCAAAGGACCCTGAGACACAAAGCAAAAGACTCAGTATTCAGGTCACAGTGTGACCAGACTCCAACTCCAACAGACTCCAAAGTCAGGTTCCTCAGCACACATGCAGAGAAACCCAGAGGGCCTGCAAGAGCTGATGGACCTGGGGTTAATGTCATCTTTTACCACAAGAGGGCAGCAAAGTGTCTTTGAATTAAAGAAACTGAGGGTGAGGAAAAGGTTTCAGGTTTGACGTCTGTAAACTTTTCAAGTCACTACTTTAACAAAATGAGAATAAATGAAATCAAATGATTAAAATATGTACATGTAACGAACTGTTTCAAAATTTAAAGCTTTACAAACTAACATTTAACAAGAAGAAACCCTAAACAGGTCCAGGCTCACCAAATCCTGCTGATGGCCTTATCTACAGGAGGTCATGGGCCCCTTTGAAGTTGTGGCCCCTCTACTCCAGCTGTGTACACAATTCTGCAGCTTTGTTCAGCTGCAAGGAACTCACAGATTTCTGAACCTGTACAAAGTACGACACCTACAGTCTGATCAGGGAAATGCATTTAGCAAACACAATGACTAGAATAAATCATCTGATGAGAAGAGAGGAAGGGAAGAGGATAAAAGGGCAGCACAGCTGAGCCTTGTACTACCTGTGGCTGTAGCCAAATCAACAAGTGACTGTCTAGACTAATTATAAGCCTTGTTAAACAGAAAAGTAAGTGTGACTCAGGACATTCCCCTTCATCTAATTGACCTCTGTGCTGTGTTGCACTTAGACAAAGTTGTAAATCATAAATGGCATGTGTGGTTGTAGCTGTCAGTGAGGAGAGTGGGACAGAATAATATCTGTTACTTTGACAACTTTCAGGGATTAAACTGCGATAAAAAATAGACCTTATAAAGACGTCTGTCTGAGGCTCCCCCAGCTGTGTCTCAGCACATCTCTGCGAAAGCTCTGCACAGAACTGAAGGAGAGGCTCTCACTGTGCAGTGCTGTATGAGCTGAACAGCTTCATGGCTCTTGTACCTGAGTCAGAGAGGAGAGAGGCGATCCTGGCTGAGGTCGATGGTGCACAAGAGGCCAGCTACTGACTGTGAAAATGGGATTCTTTACAATGTATTTACACTGGTTAAACTCTGCTCTCTGCACACTCTGTCTGCTGTGAGACACTCAGTGGCCAGTGCATCTCAGAAATACAAGAGATTCCCATAAAGCCATGAGGTCTGCTCAAATTATTCCATGTATTTAACCAGTGTTCACATGTAATGTGGACAACATTAGTTACACACAGTACATCTATTTTCTCTATTTTCTTACAAAGAAATACATCCAATCTTTTCTCATGCCTCATCATTAGCTGCTAAGTACAATACAACCAGCATTAAATTAGTAGTTCAGAATGTTTTAAGTGAATTGGAGCAGCCCTCTGTGCCAGTCTTTTTTTATAGTGATGATATATTTAGAACTATGTGGAGAAAACAAGCCGATCTGCTGCTGCTGTGTCTGAAACACCATTTTGTTCTCTGGTTTGTCTAGACGTCTCCATTGTCTGCTAAACTGCGCTCCTCGTGCCAAGAGTAAATCTCATTAACAGTGAGAAGGGCCGACAGAACAGGGACTCGGTCACAGGATCTCAGTGTGTGCGCTAAAAATAGAGAAAGTGAGTGATTACTGCACAGAAGTGTGATTACAACCGAACTGTTAACTCTGCTAGTGCTTCCACTCAGTGCTGAGAGCGAAGCCACACAAGATGTTTAAAGATTAATTTTTCATATACCAAGCAAGTCATCAGGTGCAAATGACACAAGAACATTTATAACCCTGCAAATCCAAATTAATATAAATAAATAAAAATAAAAAAGACGACATTCCTTTGTGTACAGCCACATTCTCCTATAGTCATACAAAGTATTCAAATGAAAGGATCAATAGATTCAAAGTCAACTTGATATTGTTGAATAAGAGCATTATTATAATAATTCATAAAATTCTTTCTTAATATTTTTAGTGTTTAAATGCTTTTTTACAGTGAACTTATTGAATTTTGTGTTTTTGATCTTACTGTATGTAGCTTCAGGTGTTTTCCCACTGAGGGCCGTTAGATGGCTCTCTGGAGCCACAGTACAAGCTGGTTCTCCTGAAGCTTTATAGCTCAGCTTGAAACAACCTGCTGAGCTGTAGCAGCTTGAGCTGTGAGGACTGAGAAGTAAAGGCGTGGATATGAACTTCTGTTGGAATAAATCTGAATTACTTCTTCATGTAAAGGGTCCTGAGTGAAGCTTTGGTCTGTGAGTGGCTCTAATATTGATTTAACTGCATAATAAATCAGACCTCATACCGTATATTATGATCAAATAAAGCGCTCATCATTACTGTTTGTGTTGTGTATAGTCGTGCTGCATCCACTTGCTGATCTGTTTCCCCCGTGGCACAGTCCTCATTTGTGGACGATGGAGTCTGGAGGTTTTAATCGTAGTTTTCCAACAGCAATCATTGTAATGATTCTAAACTACGTTTTATTATAAGTGCCAGAGATTTGCCAACAGAAAGTCAGTGAAATGAAATCAATCAGCCAGAACTGTGTGGACCTCTGTGCTCCACCACTGCCGCTCTCCTCCTCCTGCTGCCTTGTTAGATCACAGACCCTCCTACTTCAAGTACAATGGCTGCTTTCTATTTTTACTGTCTTATAAAAGCAGCAGAACCCTGCTGTGGGTTAGCTTCTGCTTTGAGTGTTCTGACTGTTCTGCTGGGGTTAGGTCCAGATTGGTTTGGTTTGGGTTCATGTTGCACTGAATGACCTGCAGACATGAATCTGACCCATCATGGGACCCAAAATGAAAAACATAATGTCAAATGGAACAACACAAATAAAATGCTCACAAAAATGAAATGATATAGGAGGATAGAAACAACCAAAATCATGGCGACACCCATGCTCCTGAACAGAATCAAAAAGTAATATCATGGATGGATATATGCAATTTCCCCATTGTGGGACTAATAAAGGTTTCTTAATCTTAATCTGCCTCTGAACCTGTGTGTGAAGATGATGATAAATAATCACAGCTATATTGAAATTGTGTAAACATGAAATAATACAGCCTAATGACTCCATCCATGGCTGAAGAATCCAAAGCATCGTTTCCTGCAGTATGCTGTGACACAGCTCTGACAGGACTGTGTTCGCTCAGGTCAGGTTCTGGTCTGCAGCACACATAACACACACACACAGAGTCCTACAATGATCCCACAGTGATAAGATCACTAGTTTATGAAATACAATGCTGGTTAATGAATAATGACCACATCACTCTCCCTTTACAACTCCAGCCTAACCCAGTTCCTCTTTAGTGTGCTCCACTCAGCACAATAAGTGGAGCTTTGTAACTGTTTATTTACATTATATCATGTTAAAATATTTAAAATGATATGTTCATTAATCAAACTGAGAAAAATGCTTTTATGTATGAGGTACAGTTCAGAGTTTTAAATTGAAACGTGGCCTTTTCTCCATATGAACTTATCATGCCCGCTTGAATACACGGTGCGCAGCTAGTGGCGCCTTTACGGTACGTTGCCCCATCCCTCTGCGCACCGTGCCTGGCAGGAGCCCACGGCGTCAGATCCCGCAGCACGGCACTGACAATGACGCGTGTGGACGATGGTGGAAAAATGAGCTCTCCTCCGTGAAACAGACGACATTTGAACGCACCGGACCCACGGGAGGATCGTTCAGCCTCACGGACCGTGATCAGTGTGAATGGACAGACGCAGAAAATCCTTTCGCAGCCTGTTTTGCATGCAGCCTACAGAGCGCATGAAGTCTGGGATACACCTCCAGCTCACCTACATGTGTGAGCGTGAGCTTTCTATCTGAACGCCGGGCTGGGTTTGCGTTCTGCCTGCAGAGGAGCGCACGTTTGAAGCGGTCGTTTGTCCTGCAAGATGTTTTGAGCGCCAAAGGGAGCGGACAGAGAGAGAGAGAGAGGGAGAGAGAGAGGGAGAGGGGGAGAGAGAGAGAGAGAGAGAGGGGGCGGCGGGTGTCGTCTGGAGGGGGTGGGGGTGTCTTCACTGCGCAGACAAGCGGCGAAGCGTCTCTGCGCTACCGATCGTCTCCTCCACAACAACAAAAACACAGGACCAGGAAGGAGGAGGAGGAGGAGGAGGAGGAGGAGCAGCAGTGCTGAAGGAGCAGAGTGGAAATCTGGAACTATACGGCGGTAAAATGACGATGTCCGTCCCGGAGAGGAAGTCAGGATCCGAGGGGAAGGAGGAGGAGAGCGAGGATGAGAGCGAGATCCTGGAGGAGAGCCCGTGCGGCCGCTGGCAGAAACGGAAGGAGCAGGTTGGTCGGTGTGTGTGTGTGTGTGTGTGTGTGTGTGTGTGTGTGTGTGTGTGTGTGTGATGGGGAACTAGATCAATCAAACTGCCCCCATTGATCATACTGGACACAGACTAGACAGTATTATGCGGTAATGGTGGTGTTTTGCGCCATCCCACCATGAAGCCCGCAGGGTTACACACAGAAAGTCAGTGTCAGTGGGTGTGTCCGTGGGAGTTTGGTTCTTTTGTGCAGGAAAATCCAAACACAGCAAAGGACAAATATTTAAATCACACTTCAACATGTGGCCAAGTCTGTCTGGGTCTGGGACTGCTGAAACTGATGAAACACATCATGCACAGATCTTTAGCCAATATCACCTTATAATTAGATGCAGATGAGAGCAGATTGAGACGAAGAGGAAGATGTCTTATTTTATTATTTATTATTATTATTATTTAATAATTAGTTGCTGCACAATAACAGTATCGAACTAACTAATTAAGCAAATAACAAATGAGAAGTGATGTCAGGATTGTACAGGTCATATGAAGCTTTGGGAGGCCGTGTGCCACTTCATGACTTTACTTCATTGTGCATCAGAAAAAAGGGACTCTTCAGTCATAGTTCTGCACACACACACACACACACAGTGCAGTTACAGTATTGGCTGAGGATCAGTCACATTTGGGCTGCTCTCCATGTGAGGAATAAAATACGTTTACAGAATTGCGCAGAGATCATTGTAGAGGAGGAACAACCTTGCAGAGTTGTGTAGCAGAGGGTGTCGCCAGCACTAGCAGCTCCAGATAAGACTGAAGGTTTAAGTTAAAGGTTATCTCTGCTCCACACACAGGGTGCTGTGCACACTGAAACCACCTCGCTGCACTCTCTGTGCCATATTCTTTATGTTTAGATGAACACACACAGCCCCGCCCTGATGGCTTTCCACCCATTGATTACCCATGTGTGTTTTCAGAGTTGGCTCCTTTTAATTTGCTCCCACACTGACAGCGTCAGTCATTCATACCACGGAGTGTAGAGTACTCCTCTAATGCAGCTCAAAATGAAGGAAACATAGTGTAGATTGAATTTTAATCGTACATTTCTCGCCGTGAGGTGGACACATTTTCATGATAAATACGCAACCGCGTTGAAATAATTGTCCAGGTTATTGCAGTATTTCTTATGTTCATTGAGGCACCCATTGTATCACAATAATCCTACTTATCCTTGTTCCTCTGAATGTATTTAATTAGGAAAATAAAAGACTTTTACTTTGAAATTAATTTACAGTACTGCATGAAATTATCATCTTAATGTTCTAAAGGTTTTCTGTGTTAACACTTCATCTTTCAGCTAAAGGCTATTCTGGTGTAACTGAGAGAAAAAACATGTAAGTAAGAATGAAACTCAGGTAGTCCATTTACTGTCACATAAAACAAGCAGCCAGTCCTCACACGAATGTGTAATCGTTGACATTTCCATACAGGAGTATGAGCTTGTGTTTCCCTTACAGTCCGTTCGTTCCTCTTGACCTGTATGGATTTTCTTCAGGGACTAATCGGTGCTGTCGTGAGCTGTAACACGTCTGTATGTTAGCGCTGTGGGTTTCATGGTGAATATCTTTTCAGGCAATTTCAACTTAGAGTCTGAGATTGTTCATGTAATTGCTCCACCAGATGACAGCAGAAGTTGTTCAATAGTTTCTCCTCAGAAAGAAATGAGTAAAATGTGTAGATGGCTGTTGTGCAGCCATTGCTGAAACAAAGATGTCTTTGTTACATAGAGTTGAAACTGTTGAAATTTGCACATCAGCAGCAAGTCGTGGTTCTGCTTGGTGGCACGTACCCTCTGATTGAGTCATCTGTGTGTTTTCCAGAAAGAGGACAGTCAGGCTAACGCAACCCTTTTCAAAGGAAACATGGTGACACACAAAATGTTGCTGCTGATGCATGAACACTTCATCTGTAGTTAGAATTTAATAGTAGCTCATTAAAAAAAAAACTCCCATCACTAAGATCAATCAGAGATTAGATTAACCAGACGTTGGGTGGGCCCAGACCAGCTCCTTAGGAACCCCATGTGATATTATGTAGGATCTGCTTCTGTTTAATGCTGCCACTTGTAGACCTGAAGTGTGTTGGTCTGACAGTCAGGGTGGTGTAGCAGGACTTACATCAGCATATTATCACTGCTCCCCTGTGATCCTGGTTCTATAATGCAGCAGGAGAAACCTCCTGAGGTGAGCGGCTCTGCCCTCTATTTCCAGGGTCGGTCTCCCATCTGCTCACACAGAGGTGAAAATGAGGCATGATGGGGCTGTGTGATTTAACTCACATATGTGTCAGGAAGATGCTGCTTTCTGCACTTCTTCCTCTTCAGTCACATGCGTGTGATTTCACAGGCAGTGATGAATATGTTCAGGTACTGCAGGTCACACTGGTGGTGTTAGGGCTAAAGATATCATGGCTGAAGTCCATCCTGGCGCTTCAGTTTACGGGGTCTGATATTGTGCATGTCTGTTGTGACCTGTGTACTAGTATTATGAGATGCAGTGTGTTAGAGTCAGAGGTCAGATAATTTTGTCAAAGGTGAAATGGCCCTGTATCATCACCGCACTGTGATATACGCCGTGCTGTAAACCTCCAGTAGTTTCTGGATGTTTTTCATGCGGTTGTAAATTCAAGTCATTAAACTGAACAAATGACCCCTCAGCACCGAAGTGTTGACCCATGTAAGCCCGTGTCAAGTTACGGATCAGTAACCTCAGTAAGTCCTGAGGGGTCCTCCTAAACCGACACTGTGTAATAACCCTGTGGCACAGGCACTCTGGCTGGTCCGACAGCTGTCCTGTGAGGAATGAAATCCACTCAGGTTTCCCTGGAGTGGAAACGGGAGCAGGAGCAGTGCGCTTTGATACACCTGTTATCACAGCAGCGGGGACTCCTCCACCTGCTGCACTCTGACGGCTTAGGGCTTTACTAGGAAACCCATTCACACCCTTTGATTCCTAGAAGACAAAATTAATGATTTGTGTAGATTGAGCCTCGGCTGTTATCAGTCATGCTTTCAGCAGGCTGTAAGGATCAGAGTCAGTGTGCTGGTTGGTCTGTTCAGACTGAAACATCTCAGCAGCTATGAGAAGGATTCACCTGAGACTTTGCACAGATAGAAACCTGCAGCCAAAGGTCATCCTCTGAGATTCCAGATGCCATTTCCTTCTGCATGGTGATACGGCTGCTGGGCGTTGATTGGTAGAAAACTAGTTCCGACATTAAATTGCTCACAGCAGTTGAGTGGCACAAGTTGGATGCTGTCTAGTTCCGTTATGATAAAGTCAAAAAGATAATTTCCTTAACCTGGCAGGAAAGCATGTTGCAAAATGTAAACTGTCCCTTTAAATGATGATGTTACCTCATATACCTCATATATAAAGGTTGAACCTCCTGTCTGGGACTTCTGCTCTGTCTCACATACCTGTCGTCTGATTCATGAATGGCACTGTGTAATAAACTTTTTTACGTGTGTTGACATGTCTGCCAGATAGCAGCAGAGGCAGCGCGCTATTTTCATCAGAGTGTTTTATGGCCAGGGGTGTTAAAGTTTGCTGACACGGGTCAGGGCTGTTTAATAATTGACCTCTCACACACACACACTGATGATCATATGAGCTAACTGTTGTCATATTGTTACTGTCACTAGTGCATGACGGAGGCCTGTTTGCACAAAACAACACTACAGAGTAGCACCTGCATGCAGTGGTTTTATTCATCGGCCTGCATCTTGATGACAAAGCTGTTACTGAACTCTGACATACAGACAGCAGACTGTTACTGTCCTCACATACAGAGACAGATTAATACGCTGTGGTGTTAAAGTACTAATCCAATTGCATCATATACCTAATGCATTCCCTCAGTTTAGTTATTGGCGTCCTTGAAATGTTTAATTTGTTGCCACATTTGTGTCCACAAGTAAAGAAAGACATTTACACCAGCCTCTCAGCAGAGGTGTTCGGGGTCAGGTGTAACAGAGCAATGCAAACTTTGTTGCATTTACATTTTCAGGTCATCACTATCAGAGATGTGACCCTGGAGAAGGGGTAGAAGTCAGGTGCACTGTGGGCTGGAGATTTGGTGGAAGAGTGCCTCCTCCTGTAGCCATCTGTCAGAGAGTAGCATATTGGCCCTTGTCCTCCCAGGTCATTCCTTTCCATCCCAGAATACAGAGGCCATCAGCTTGGTGCCTTTTTTCACTGTTTAATAGGTCTTTAGTCAACGGTAGTCATATTATATCTTATATAGAAATATGTCAGGATCCACTATAAAAATGGAGATGAGATGTGCTGAATCTGCTTCTCATCAGGCCCAAGGATTTGAGGGACCCAGCAGATATCTTGGTCATTTACAGCTTGCTATTGATGGCTGTGACCGTCTTGGTGTTGATTTTAGGATCTTCATTGTATCTGGACTGAAATGTGATATTTGTTTAGTTAGAAATTACAAATGCTGTAGCTTTGATTCTTTGGCTGTACATAGAAATAATGGAGGATCAGAACAGTTCCACTCTGTGTCAGGTCCACTGCATCATCACTTTGAGTGGTGGTGTTACCACACACAAAAAAAAAGATGACAGACGGTGTTCCATCTAACAGGCAGCGCTGTACACACACACACTTCTCTACCTGCAGTTGTCATGCTACAATCTGCAGCTCATGAAGTGTCTGGGTCATGAGACTCTGAAGGATCCTGTCACCTGGTTGTGAAATGTGAGCCAGTGAGTCCTCAAGGGGGGTCATCAGATCTGATAGGATATACAGAGCGGTAGTTGTCAGCGCTTTCCGCTCCAGCTGTGTGAAATGGAGCTACCCAGATTTTTTGCTAGCCGGATGGAGAAGGCTGGCATGAAGAGCAATCTTCGAGGAAATAGCTGACGGGTCTGCAGGCTTTCACAGAGCTGTCATAGTAGTTCACATCATACGTGACATCCATGCCTCTGAGCGATGCCTCCACCTCCTCAAGTGTGCTTCCAACACACTGGGCGAGATACTTGGAAGACGTCAGTTTCCTAGAGTCATCTTTTTGAATGAATGGTTAAATGTAGCCTGGCATTTATCACATGGAGACAGAGGAGTTTTAGGAGTTCCATTTGGATTTGCATATTTCAGACTGCATAATGCGGCCATCTTTCTGTGTTTATTAAAGAGAGCACTGACTCAGCTTTTACGTCTTTCTGCAGTAAAATGAAATGCACTGGACTCAAAACTCTTAGTCAAAGTACTAAATCTTAACTTTTGTGCAAGTTCTGTTGAGACTCAAGCACAGACAGCCTGATGTCACGTGTAAATAATTCAGCAGTAATGGAGTTTGTCCACAGAGCATTTCTATAGACTGACTGTTGTGGAGGGAGCAGCTAAACCAAAGCAGGGTATAGGCTTAGAATAAGAAAGCATTCAGCAGACTTGTTGTGAAATGGCATCTCAAAAGCTTCTTAAACCATAAGCAAACAAGCTTTCTCCATCAGTTTTAGCAATAACTAGCATTTTACACATCATGATCAGTGTACTGGACACACAGTGTGCCTCTCAGCCTTTGAAAATGGCAAAACTTTTGTGGCTGTCAAGTCTGTGAAAACCCAAAATATGGTCATTTCAGCTTGAGTTCTGACACGAGTCGCAGCAGAAGTTCTGCAAACTCGCATTGCAAAGTGTGAGTGTGGGCGTGTGTTCAGGTGTGATACATGTTGCACTGTGCTTCACCTATGCAGCTGAATCTGAGCTAAGTTACGTAGCATTTCCTGCAAAAACATGATGATGAGACATCCTGCACTTAGAGGTGTATGCTAATTTTGTGTCCGGTATAATTCTATCTCAGAATTGAATGTCCCCCCTGGCTCTTATCTGTCTGTCAGCTAATGGAGTGAATCTGAGCTAATGGAGGTTGTTGGGCGATTCCTGCCCAAAGTGATTGGTGCTGACCAATCAGAGCTGTTTTTGGGGTGGGCAGCAGCCTCCCAATCTGCCTGTGTTTACAGGGTCATGACATATCATGGGGTCTTTTTTTATCAGATTCTTAGAAGTCCCTTAAAGTTGTGCATTACTTGAGTATCACTTTAACCCACAGAGTAATATAATAGTAGAAATATAATAGTAGCCATCCATGCTGTGCTTCCTTCAAACCGATGCTGTCATTTCCCTGGTGTGAAAAGTTGATCCAACACAGTCAGTGTGTGCCAGTTTCCACTCAGCGTGGTAATGGTAGTAGACTTGAATAAGTGGCATTGTGCAGAATATACACCATATTTTTTCCTGCTCCTGTTTAATTATTAGAAATTCATCGACACATTTACGTTATCATAAACAGCCTGCCGCTCATTTAGCAAGTTTCTAGCATGCTTTCATGGCTAAATTGTTGACACACAGAAACTGATTACAGCCAGCTAGAATGGCCATGACAGGACTCATGGAGATCCATAGTGGGATCCATGCTGGGTCATTGGCTGAGGTGATATCCCCCTGCGGTGACATAGTGAATGCAGCCAGACTAATAACACCCGTTAACACCACGTGGGAAAACCAGCTGCAATGGAAGCAGCACCTCTTGGTGACACCCTGGAGCTGGATAAATGGATAACTTGGGAAATGAAATACACCCGAGGAGGAGGAGGAGGAGGAGGGAGGTGGAAAGTGGATGAAAGCTGCTGAGAGGCCTCTGGCTGTGGGGCAGTTGAATATATAAAAATACACATGTATATAAAATATGTATATCCATGTAAGATGTAAGAGAGCAGCAGTGGTTGTCATTTTCAATCCCATTATTGTCAGTTAAGATGGGACTTATCATCATGGCAGTCAAGAATATGGTGGAGATAGTTGTTGCAGAAGTACGAAGACGACGTGACTTTTTCCCAATATTAAAGAATTATTTTTAAGCCTTTCTAACAGTAACACAGGAACTTTAATATAAACATTAACCATCTATTTACATGTGTAAGAATAGGGGGAATTCCTAAACACAGAAAGCTTTACAAATATTTATCATGACACACACACACATGCAGACATAACGGCATCAGAGACTACTTCCTGTTTTAAAATCCTTTAATAAATGTTTATAGTCTTTCCGTGTGAGCTGTCAGTTTCCATAATATACAGTTAGAAGGATTACTGCGCTGTATTTCAAAGCTGAGAGGCTAACTGTGTAGTAAAGGTGCAGTCATGGTCAGACTGCTACTGCTGGTTTTTTCACCCTCCCCCTCCTGTAAAAAGCAAAGGCCAAGGTTCTGCAGCTCCTCACAGCTGCCCCGACCAGCATTACATGTGATCAAAGGACGTGTGTGTGAATATCAGCTCTTTGAAAACACACCACTCAAACCCTACTCAGTGATCTGGCCGCTGCTGGCAGGTACAAATTGGTTACTTCCATGATAAGCATGACGATCCTCATATAAAGGAGGGATTCTACATGCTTTTATTGCTTCAAACTGATCTTTCCTCACTTGTTGACCAGCTGATATGGAAACTGCGAAGCTCTGGCTTCAAAGTGTTCATTCCTCCGCATGCCCACAGCTCATATCTTGACCTTTGAAACCAAATATGGATACCTGTGTGTTTTAAATATGCACACAACTAGGGACACTGTGACACAGAGCTGTGTGGAGAGTAATAAAATAGCACAATGTCTGTTTGGCTGCAGGAACATTGAAAGATACTGTTCAGTTGAAACCTGAAATGCTCACAGCTTTAGTGGAAACATGTCAAATAATACACACCAGGTATGAAAATGAAGACACAACCTTGCATAAATTATTCCCTTTAAATAGAAGCAGAGCCAACAAATCCAAAAAATGTGCTGTGTGTCGACGGTTAGTACCTCATGTCCTATCATTCCTCTTCCTGAGCTGAGATAACATCTAACTCGTGCTTCACCAGCTGAAATCTGATTTTCACACATTCATAAGTCTTCTGTTCGGCAGAAAAAAGCTCATTTGCATTCAAATTTGAATGTGCCTCTGTGTTGTGCAGACCTCGAGGATAAAAGTAAAGCAGGTTGCTGTGATGCAGGAGTGGCAGCTGAATTAGAAGTGCTTCCCAGCAACCATCAATCAGGCGAAGCCCTGATGAATTAAATATGGAGGCAGTAAAATAAAAGCCCTCTCCTGTGCTGCACAGCAGATGATCGGGGCTTTAGTAGTGAGGGCACAAATTAAGGTCGTGTCCTCTGTATTCCAGGAATAAACCTCTCTGGGAAAAAGAAGCAGTGGTTGAATTTTTAGGGCAATTTAAACCCATGTTTAGGTAGATATGCACACCCATGTTCTGACTAAGTAAATGTAAAATGCATCTTTCACCTCCATGGTACCAAAAAAAATGGCAGAGAAGCTTGTTGTTGATGGGAGGATTTTGTTTTTTACCATTGTGGAGACAGCTGCTAAATGATTTTAAATGTATAACTAGTCAAACAACAAAGCCTGTGGTGAAGCCTTCCTGCTTTTACAGATGTGCCTCAGTGGTACTCTCTTTACTTGATCACCTCCAGATTAGATAAACAGTTGTAAGTTGCCTTAAAATGCAGGCCTAGGTGTGAAATGTAGTCCTTTTCATCAAGTGAAGAACTGGCAGTGGTGAAAAGAAAGTGGTGGCAGAAGGTGTTTGGGTTTCATTATTCTGACAGCAATATTATGAAAACAATAGCTTAAAGATCTGGCAACTCTGCTCCCACACTTTGTTTTTAATGCAGTCGTTTCTGTCTGACACGGCCATCACAGTTGTCCCTTTCCATTAGGCACCCTCATAAAGCACGAGTCCTCTGTGGGCCCAGGCTCATCTCATCTCTGCTTCCTCTCTCTCCTCACTCACCACTGTTGATCCAAAGCTTTTTATTTATTGGTTTGACAAATAGGACACATATGACGGGCTTCTTGAAGGGATCACATTCCAGTCTGGATCATTTTAAGTCAGAATTTCTGTCACACAAGTTAGTTACCATACTTACCATGAAGCATTAAGATGAAAGAAATGATTTAGTCATTTTGCCTGATAGACCTTCAGTCTCATAGGTCTATTCAAACTGGACTTTCCTATCTTTTTTCATCATCCCCACACACCAAACCCACACAGCCGCCACAGTGTGCGGCTCTTTCCAGTCTGAATGCCAGCTTGCTGTTTCTAAAACCTAGCCCTGGCGATGACAACACTGCATTGTAGTAGTTGATGTCTTTTGAAGGAGCTGTGGACAGGCAGGTGAGGGTTAGACAAACAGAATCCCCCACGTGGTGCTCTCACAGACACTCCGACAGAGCTCCGTCTAAAGCGTTACGTAACAGGCGCAGATTAAATCAGCTCGCCGTCTCCATGCATGTCTGCCAACAGGCTTTTGTTTGAACACGTGCTGGAGAGGCAGCTCAGGTTGACTCTCACTTTCTCCGCTTAATCCCAGAGGAAGATAAAAGGCCACACGATAAACACACCTCATCCTATTCTTATCTGCTGTCCTTCAGCTCTCCGTGTATCCACATGGAGCTTTCTTAACAAGCCCGCCTGACTAATTGAGGCCTATAAACACAACAATAGCTGCAAGAGTAAAAAACTTTTGCTAACTGCATTCCCACACGTCTCATAAGTGGTTTCTTCTGTTCACAAGTGTTGTTTTCTTGCTTCAGTAATGGCTGAGCTGATGTCAGTCCCAACATGCGCAAGCACACTGCTGCACAGTGCTCAGACCAGGCTTTTAACTGTTGCTGGCTGTGGCAAATACTAAATAAGCCTTTGCACTGTTTGCCAAGTCTTTTAAGCTTTTACACTGAGTCACCTCTTCGGCCTGCTTGGAAAGCTGCACTGCAGTAACTCCTGCTGGAGATGGGGGGAGGGGTGGTGGTGGTGGTCGGCAGAGCTCAATTAATGTGTTGCTGTTCTGTTGGGTTTGTAGTAGCAATGAAGCAGGCGGTGTGTGTGTGTGTGTGTGTGGATTTATAACCGAAATTTGGGTAATCCAGTGGGCAGAAATTACCCAGCTTTATGGAGAACTTTAATACTCAGGCGAACTCTGCCAGGCTGTTAAGCTTTTCCAGAGTCAGTTGCAGATGTTTTTAAATTAACAGGAAGGGTGCCAGTGTGATCTCACACACACACACACACACACACACACACACACACATTTAGCAACCTAGTTAGAAGTGCTGTTACTATTCCAAGAACTGGACCGATGCTGAAAAAATGACCGATTGCAAAACACTCTGAGTGAGAGAGGATGCATTTTAAACAGTGTGACTTTAATAAAAATTGAGTCTTGTTGCCGTCCAACGCTGGCATCCTCTGCCTTCTAAAACATCACAAACTTTAACTGATGTCATCGAGTGCCCAAGTGTAAGAAAGTACCAGGACTCCAGATTCTTGTTGATGAATGAAACACACAGTGAGGTCTGTGACCAGTAAAGTACAAGGGTCAAATCTGATGTGTGGCTCCATAAAATTATACCTTGTATGTAAATTATAAATGACACAACCTACTGTCCTAGTGGGGTTTTTGGGAAAAAGGAAGTGCAACTTTTGGATCATTGTGGACTTCCCCTGTCAGCCTCATTCTAACATCATGAGGTTTTTGGGTAAATTCCCCAAAACAAAGGCTGCAGATATACTTATACTGAACCTCTGTAGGTACTCAAACAAGGCCAAAGTGTTGAGGCTGTTAGAATCTGCATGTTTTAGCATCTGTTGCTGCTGGGACGCTGGAAGTCTGTCACATTTGACACTGATTTTACAACTGAACACCAACGTTGTTAGTGTATTGTGTTTTGTGTACAGTGTTTTGTTTGTGGTGACGACACCTAGAATCAACTGTTCATATGTGCAAACACTTCTCTTGTTTGCCAGTAGTTTTAGTAAAAGTGTGTTTTGTGGATCTATTATCATTAAAGAGGCTGTTTAAATTAAATATATTGCTGAAAAGTTTGCAAATCATTGTATTCTGTGTAGATCTATGTGATCAGGCTGCATATAAAGAGCATTTTCCTTGAAACACTGGAAAGAGACATCATTCACATTTTGTTTGGATGTAGGAAAAAATACAGTTTATTTTATTCATTGACTTCTCCTGGTGAGACGGTGACATGAATTGTGAGTAAGCAGCTGTACCATCAATCAGTTGTTCCCTGAACACAGCGAAGAGACGAGCCGCCGATGATTCACACAGATTTTCTACAATTATGACTCAGCATGAATCTATATCTGCAGGAGAATTAGAGTAGCGGCCTATTAGCTCCAGGCTTATGTAAGGATGTCTGTCTGTAGGAATGTTGCTGCACATCGGTGCTTCTGCAGGGATGATAAAATCTTGTGTGAGGGTCAGACTGTTTCATGTATGAAAAGCATGTCCTCTTGTTGTATGTATTTCCAGTGAAAACTGCACAGCATGTTCCTCCAAGGAATTCTAAGAACACTGGACTACCGCTTGATCCAAGAACGGTTAGCTTTATTAAAACTGACATACACAACAGGCCGCTCTTGTTAGCCCTGAACTCCATCAGACGGAGGAAGAAAAGCCTCCCCGCAGGAATAAAAATATTCATTTAAGGTTGTTTAAGTATAATTAGGCGAATAGATTTTCACAGATAAATGATTATTTTTTAAATCAAATAGGGCCTCTTGCAACTAAAATACTTTTTTATGCTGCCCCATCCAATTTGAACTTTGGTGGCTGAGGAGTACACATCAGTGTTAGTATCATCTGTAGTTCTCTGGGTTTCCAGGCAACCGGAGTGTGCTGTTTGACAGCTGCTGTTGCAAATAGAAAATGAGCCTGATTGTCTCATGTACTGATGCTGCACAGCTCCCTGCTGTATGTGGGTTCCACTCTGTCGTCTCCTCTTCATTCATTTCTCCTGTAAAACCTGCAGAACTCACATCAGATGATTAGATAAATGATAAGAGAAGGCAACTCTGCAGTAACTTCCACAGTCTAAAAAGAAGGCAGCATCGATAACAGAGATTTATCTTGCTACATGATGCTGTTTTAACCTCTCCCATTAGAGCAGAGGCAGATCCAGAGCCAGGTGTTTGCTGATGGAGAAGGCCGTCCGTCCTCCCATGGGAGCCTTTCCTGTTCTCTCCGACCTGTTATGTCTTTGAGCTGCTTGTTTACATGCTTATCCGATCGCAGCTACTTCTCATATTCTTCGTGCTGTATTGAGAGATGGAGAGATGTCAGCCCTGAATGAAACCAGACATAACCATCATCAGCTGTTTTTCAAACATGCTTTTTGTCAGTCAGGGAGTTTTTATCTTCTCGGTCTTGAGCAGGAAACTGAGTAAACACACTCTGCAGGTATGTGGATAAATGGCCCCTGAGTGCCCTGACCTTGTGTGTTTCTCCTTCTTCACTTTGAACACAGGAATGTTTGATTGGCTGAAATACATGGGTGGATGTTTGAAGGGGGGTTGGGGGAGGGTGGGGCCCTTTCAGCCCGCTGACTCCACGGCTGTTTGACATAAGCAAAGTTCTGTCCATGTTGGTGCACAGATTGATGTTCTGCTTCATGCAGAGTTGTGTGTTTTATTATTGTTAGCAGAAATAAAGCAGATAATCTTGCATAGTAACATGACTTACATGTGGATAAGAAAGCTGTGTGTGTTTCCTTGTCAACCCTATATATAGAACCATGCATATCAGGATGATATCCAAGATCCAAGAAGCCAGTCTGGGTGGAGTTTGGTACATCTAGTGTCAGTTATCTTCACATTGGCACTAACTTTTTGGGAAGCAGTTTGAGTTTAAGCTGTCCCTTGAAATAGTTGAACATTAATTAGTGGGAGAGCCGTAATAACAACTCCCATCTCTGACTCCAAGTGTAAATAAGTGTTAATTGTACAAGACAATTCTGCCTCCTCCCTCCTGGAGGTACAGATATATGATGACATATAACGAGGCAGACCAGCACTTCCTATGCTCAGCACATGTCTGTGGGAGCAGAGTCTTAATTCTTGAATGGTTTTCCATCCCTCTCTCTCTCTCCGTCTCCCCCACTGGCCTTATAAATCTGCGCTTTGTCACAGTGACAATAGGACTGAGAACACTGTGGCTTGTGTAATCTCGTCTCCTTGGTACAGACTGAAGCAACTGCAGGAAATATTGAAAGTCTTATGAGCGTCAAGGCTGACTTCATGTGACTTTATCCAGTCTTTATTAAAATGTTTCATATTTTTTTGGACATAAAGTTATTTTTTTTACTTCTAAATGAGCAGAGCTTTATAAAAGAGGCTGAATAACTGTGCTGGTATCTCGGCTTGTGTTGACTGTGTGCTGTGTGCTGTGTTTGTGTTGCAGCAGCTCTCCCCTGTGTTTCCATCTGCTCTGTGAACCCTGCATTCCTCCTAGAGTGGAGCTTTAATTGCTCCATGAGAAAATGAGAAAGTGAGACATGATGAGGCCCGTTCTGTCCAACATCTCCTTGTGTGACCTTGCACATTCATAGAAAGGGTGTTGAACGTTTCATTCTCTGAAAGGCACAGAGCATTTCATTTACATAATGCAGCACATGGAGGACATTAATCTCAGAGATGCACCACGCATTTTCACACCATTTTGCACGATGATTAAAAACCTCTGACACGTAGGTAAACCTGTCATCTAAATGTGAACCGAGGAGGCCTGAGTTGCACTTTTCCTGTGTCCCCTGCTCGACTTGTCATGGCTGGTGCCATCAGCTTCATGCTGAGCAGACACACACACACACTGGCTGAGATGGTGACCTGATTGTGTGCTGCACATGTGACATCCTTGGGCGATAGAGAGAGAAAGAGAGATGTGGAGATGGGCTGTATGGATGGTGAAGGTCAGCTGACGGTCAGTGGCTCAAAAATGACAAGAATGGGGGGGGTTGAGTCGGCTCATCAAGCAGTCGGAGGTCCTGATGTTGTTGATGATACTGACACCATAAGGTCTGGTTTGCTTTGGAAATCAGAACATGTTTGTGCGACACATGCAAAGAACATACACATGCACTTTAAAATCATTCTACAAATGTTTTTCTGACCCTGTCTTATGGCATAGTGTTTGTGAAGCCAGAAAAAAACACAGGAAAGGGGAAGTTTCCTGCATCATGTTGCATTATTCCTTTAACCTTGGGAGCAGATGCTAAACTAAGAATGTCTTTTAGCTTTTCTTCTTGAGCTTTACGCAGCACCTCACTCATTTTGGCCACATAATAACTGATACCAACATCAGCAGGTTCATATTGAAGCCTCTTTGATCCTCGTCAGACTGGTAAAGATGGAAGCTGCTGTGAGACTCCTGCCTACTTCTTCCAGAGGCGGCTCTTCTGTTTGACCATTCCTCTGTGAAATCTGTCCTCATTTGATTAAAGTCTCTAAAGTCAGCATGCACAGGTCTCTGGACGTCTGCTAAAGCCTGGGCTTCTTCCTTGACTGTGGTCTGCCCCGCTCTGATCAGACTTATGCTTTGCTGAAGTGACACTTCAGTGTCATTTTCTGTGTTTGTGTAGCTTTCCTGTTGTGACTTCATTCACAAAGTGCCTCTTAGAATAGACAATAAAAAGAGAAAATAAAAAAATAAAACCAACAACCAGCAACAAGACTCAGTGAGCATCCCACAGTGCCCCCTGGGTAATGCAGTTTATTTAGGGGAAACAAGTCCATCCATCTATCCATCATCTAAACCCGCTTTGTCCTGCAGTGAGAGGCGGGGTACACCCTGGACAGGTCACCAGTCATCACAGGGCCCCCTCAGATGTTTTTCAAAAAAATCCCTGATGTACATTTAACAATATTATGGATAAATCCAGAGTTTCATGTCTGTAAGTGTAACTATTTGCAAAATAAGCCCTTTGAAATTTCAGATAATTTGGTCGATTTGTTTTCGGCCAAGTTTAAGCTTTTACTGCATGGCCTCTGTTGCATGAAGGAATCTGGTGTTTGCTGCATAGGGCTAACTTTTCCCATAGAATCAGAAAATTGAATTAGATTTTTATCAGTTATAAATGCCTAAAA
The DNA here is from genome assembly GCF_900634625.1 of Parambassis ranga. Classification (NCBI taxonomy): domain Eukaryota; kingdom Metazoa; phylum Chordata; class Actinopteri; family Ambassidae; genus Parambassis; species Parambassis ranga. The sequence continues at coordinate 14,758,505 of NC_041040.1, forward strand.
ATGGCCAAAAACCAATAAACACAAAATGTTTTTGTTCTGGTTCTATGGGAGGTTTTTGAAAATCTGAGGGGGGTCATCTGGATCAGTGCATCTGGAGCAGTGTGTATTACTTTCTTTGTTTCAAACATAAACTGAGGAGGGTGTGTCTGTTTTTCAGTTCTCTCACAGCCACGTTGCAGCTGATTGTCTCTACTTGGTGCATTTTCCACAACATTTGAGTCCAACTCTTTGATCCTGCCTGCCTTTGATGCCAGTAAGAGAGAGAAATCACAAAGCTGCAGAGAACGGAGCCTGAGCTCATCTACATACACCACACTAGCCCAGCAAGTACAACAGCACGGTATCTTGGGTGTAGGCTTCGATGTTCCAGAGCTGGTTAATAAATATTAATGTAGTGCAGCTCATCGTGGAGGTATGAGGTGTAGGAAGAGAGCGTGATACTGATGTGGTGAAGACAAAGCTCTATGCCACTGTAAGGCTCAGACCCACACAGTGTCAGACAAAGACACTCTTTCACTTAAGATGCCTCTGCAGGGAGAATCGCACTAAAAGTGCTGTTTAACTCTCTGCTCGCTAACACCCTGTCAGTCCATTCTGCCTCTGGCTGATTCACCAGGCACCTTTTCTCATTTTAATCACTAGGCTTGTGTTTAAAATTCCTTTGGGTCTGGGCAACAGTAAAATTATGTTGTAGAGGAGAAGATTCCTCAGGTTCCTCAGGGTGCTGTTTCAAAGGCAAATCAGCACATGCAGCAGGGTGTGTCTTATACCATTAAATACAATAAGCACTCAGCTCCTCTGTGTTTCAGTGCAACAGGACATTAAGCAGCCCAGCAAACAGCCTCTATCTCAGACAACGCATGCTGAGGTGTCCCTCGTGTCAGTGGTTTTCTATGGAGCATTCTGTCATGCTGGTTTGCCCATTCACACAGTGGTTGAGCCGTGTCTGTTACTACCACTGGTGCAGGTTCGAAGGTGTAACAGAAGTGCACCAGGATGCTGTGCGAATGGTGCTTCGGCAACTCAGAACATGAATTGCAGAGCTAATCAACTACCTCACCTGCAACTAACTAGCGTAGAGTTCATGTGAATGTACGTTAGACTACGCTGTCCACCATCTTTCCCTCATGTTGGGCAGACTAGACACGACATGGACTTACTTGCCCAAAGTTTATGCTGGGGTGCAGTCTATGGTTAACCTAAGTACACATCTTTGCAAGGAAGGGTTAGGGTTAACCCATACAAATATTTTTTTAACTTTCGTTTAACAATCGTTCCCCCTTCACGCCTGTTAAGTGTAAATGTAAGTGTAGTATCTTCAGTATTTTGAGTATGTAGCTGTATATATGTGCAGGTTCACTATTATTATGCAAGTATTTAAAATAGCTGCAAAATGGAGACCTTGCTATTTCTCGGGTAATACAGAAAGAGGTCCTGCTTTGTTATCTCTAGTTATAGTCTGCATTTTAAACAGATTAAACCAATTGAAAAGATTAAAAGAGCATTTTGGCTTCATTTCCTGTAATTTCTCTGTTTCCAAAATAGTCTAAAAACCTCCCAGCTGACTCCACCTCTTGTGGTTCTTGTTGAACACACTTGCACTTCTTCTGCTGCACACAAACCAGTGGATTATGAATCATCTGCTGGGCTGATTAGCTCTGACATGTTTGTTGTGTCATACTTGTCTTATAGATTATATTGCATATTTGACACACAAAGCAGTATTGTTCCTACACAGACAACCCCACCATGTGAGTGAGGGGTTTGCAGAAATAAATTGTGCTGTGGTATTGTAATGAGAGCCCTCCAGATCCAGTTTTACCTGGCTCAGATCTGGATTTCACCAACGTTAGAACAGAAGTTGTTTCGACATGAACACAGGATCCCTTAAATCCCTTCCACAGCCTAAACCCACCTCCCTTCCAGCAACCAATCAGCATCCGAGGTCCTGTTTATGAGTCTCACGCTACTATGACCAAGCAGACCCGAGCCGAACCCCTCTGGGACCTATATGCTGGGACAGGGGAGCGAGTGTTTCACAACATCTAGAGAAAATAAACAACAGCCAAGCCTTGACGCCGGTGGGAAGCCAACAGGCTTTCTTCTTGACAGCCATTGAAGCAGTGGAATTCCCTCTGCCGTCAGCAAGTCAGAGCATTGGGTTGCAGCTCAGTAATACCAGTAATCAGATTATAGTGAGATTATATGTCATGTCTGCTCTGTTGTCCACCTCATATGTAAGGAAAACTCTGCAGCTGAACTGTAGGCTGTGTAACAAACACAGCTTAGGATAAAATCTGAGTATTTACTGCAGTTTTTTCTCTGATTACAGTTTGTCATGTGCTAACAATCCTCCTCCTGTAAGAGTGACTCACTTTGCTTCCATTTATCGTCCAGTCAAAGCCGATGAAGTCACGAAGTGCAGCACAAGTGGAGCCCTGTAGAAAATATCAATGGTTAGCATTTAGTGGTAATGAGCTGTCATTTAGGCAGAGAGAGAGAGAAGGCTAAATAATAGTTGTTCAGTCGCTACCCCATCATCACTTCTCAGCTGTTTTTCTAAGGACGCCCAGCTGACATTTTAAGACGACAGACTTGATGATGAAGATGATGATGATGAGGAGTGTCAGGTGTGCGTGCTTCTTTGTTGATGAATGCCTGAAACTTTACATGTAATACTGGATCCTTTCATTTGCAGGCTTTGTAACCAATGGGATGAAACTACTATACTTTATTGATCTCTGTGAATAAATCTCATGGAGGTCAAAGGTCAGCTGGTGTGGAAAAGCCCAAGAGTGTACAGCAGCTCTGTGAGGCTGTTCTTTCCTTGTTACATCCATGGCCTTCAAGCTCTAATCCACATGCTGTCATTGCTAATCAGCACAGATTTCATCCAAAAAAATGAATAAGCGGTCAGTGATGATCAGTTTTAGAGGAGTGGCAGCTCGAGGTGTCGACATCTTGATAGTTCCTGACTCCTGGCAATCTGACTGGATGTGAGGTGGGTGGGTGACACCTAGGACAAGATAAGACTTTAAAACGTGCTGTAATTTAAATTGTTGAATGTTATCATCACTTCAGTTGTCATATAAATGGAAACCATCTTTTTAAAAGCAATGCTTGTTTCTGCTGTGTTAACATGAGGGTGGATGGGGGTTTACTTGCCTTTGGAAGCAGCCCCAAATGGCTATTTGAAGAGCTGCAGTGGTTAGCCCTTCCATGTGGGATTGTTTATTTTCAGAGGTTGCTGCTTTTGTCTGCCCCTCACTCATTTTTCCACCCCCTGTTTCAACATGGCACAAACAAACCTCAAAGATATGGTCTTCCTAGTTTGGTGTAGGGGTCAGCAAACACATGGTGGCTGGGTGTCCGTATACTTTTATTATATTGCTATATCTGGATCACTATAAAAATATGGGAACAATTGTGGTGATTCTCTGGCAGCCATTAAGCTAAGTGCACCCTCTGTGTGATGCCTCTTGGTTTGTAAGAGAGAAGCAGGATTAGTGGGAATTATGGGTCTTGCATTGTTGTAAATGCATGGACTTTGAACCCAGTCCACCCTCTCTACTCACTGCACCAGCACTGCTGCTTAAAGGAGGTTACATCAGGTCCACCCAGCTGAGGCAGCAATATCCGGTGAAGAGCAGCTCTTCTCATGCAGTGAAAGAGCCCTGGGCTGTCTGCGTCTGCCAGATTATAGACCGAGCCGCTGCTTCTTCACTTCACTTTACTCTGCTTCATCTTCCTCGTTACTCTTTGGTGCCATCTCTTTAAATCCCTCACTTCCCCCTCTCTGTCTACTGCTAATCCATCTCTTCTTTTTTTACATAAGCGGCTGCTCATCCTCTCACCCCTCTTTACTGTTCATCATCATGATATAGCTGGCTGGCGGCACTCTGTGTAACCTCAGCACAGTGAATTATCCTCCATCTGTCTGCACTCATGTCTTCTCCTGCGTTAATGGATGGGAAACTGAATTTGATAATGCTTAAATAAAACATGCCATGTAGACAGAAGTACTGTCACTTTAACCCAGCCACCCAGATTCAACTTTTTATTAATGCAGCTGCTACTGTCACAAATCACAAGTGAACGTATTATATTGGGCTTTTAGCAGTTATTACAGTCACAGCAGGAGTGGTGTCTGGTCATTTCAGGCATGCCTTTCTGTGGTGGAGGATTTCAGTGAGGGCTTGACAGCTCTTAGAGCTTTCAGGGACAATTCACTGTGTTGTTTTTGGGACACCAGCATGCTTGTGTTGGACCCGACCAAAAGTGGCACCACAATTATACTGTCACAAGCAATTTTACTATCTTTTCCTTTGTATTGTAGCTGCAGAATTGGAATGTGTCCCTGACCATATTTTTCTTAGAACTACTAAACCACATATTTGTATATTATTAGTGGCTCAAGAGACTGTAAGGACTTTCTCATTGTTATTGTATGAATACTTGTGAACCCACAACTAATTATTGCATATTGCTTCACCCTTCACCAAGGATCTGATAAGGATACCATTAGATTTCACTTAGAGGAATAAATGTTGATTTCTTAACTAAATAACCATGTAATAAGCAACGTTCTTTCACTTCTATGAAGCCTGTTTGTGTTGTTTTGGTTTATTGAACTGACATATCAATCTTTCTGTGCACTCATGGTTGAACAACAGTGATTCAGGCAGTCTGTGGTAATGGAAGTGATTAGCAGATGGTTCATCCAACACCTACCAAAATGTTTTGTAGTGCTTGTGCTTTCCCAGGACCGTGTCCCAGATATGAGGGTTATCTCTGCTTGGCACTGTTACCAGGTGCTGGCAGCTATTTTTATCAAAGAGGACAAAAGTTAGTAACCAGCCAATGAACATAGTGGAGCATCAAACACTGAAAAAGCCATGTATTTTCCAGAAGCTGGTGGAGACCAAAGCAAAGCTAAAGGACGAGTGAATGGTTGAAGAACATGTAAATAAATAGGAAACAATGTGGTGTGTTTAATTATGGTTTGTCATGTTATACAGTTTGTTTCATCATAACACATTAGCACAAGGATATATTAGTTTTAGCCATATACTAAATCCCATATCTGTGTCTGTCTGCCCTCTGCAGGTCAGCCAAGGTAATGTCCCAGGTGTGGAAAGTGCCTCGCTGGCCATGGACACAGAGGAAGGAGTGGAGGTGGTGTGGAACGAGGTGCTGTTCTCCGACAAGAAGGTCTTCAAAGCACAGGAGGTATTGTAGCTGTTCTTTTTTTATCATTCAGCAATTTTAGCTAACTGTTATTTAACAGAACTGTGTTTTATCTAGGATAAGATCAAAGAGATGTTTGAGAACTTGATGCAGGTCGAACACCCCAACATTGTCAAGTTCCACAAGTATTGGCTGGACATGAAGGACAGCCAGGCTCGGGTAAGACTCTTTTTAATCCTCTCTACATCCTTTTGTCATCTATTCATGAAATATACACACTAACAGTTTTTTCTGTGGCCTGCAGGTTATATTCATCACTGAATACATGTCATCAGGCAGCCTCAAGCAGTTCCTGAAGAAAACCAAGAAGAACCACAAGACCATGAATGTGAAGGTCAGTCGTTTTTCCTCTGGACACATACAGTGTGGGGGTTTGCTCAGTCTGTCTCGTGGTGGCGGTGGCACAGGGTACTGCAGTCCAATCATTATTCAGATCCATATTTCCAGTGGGATTACAGATTATGTAACAGGCAGCCTAGTGGCTCAGTCTGCTCTGACATATATCTTATCCTTGCAGTGTGTTAAACCATCTTGCCATTAATACTAAAACTCCTTTTTTCTCTCTGTGGGCATCTGCTGCACTCTCATACAGAATTAGGAATGAAAAATGTATAACTGTAACTTCTCGTGTTTTCCTTTTAGGCCTGGAAGAGATGGTGCACCCAGATTCTGTCTGCACTCAGGTACTGACTCATTTCCCTCCCAGGACTTTAAACATCAGAGATGCCTGTTGACCCAGCCAGAGCATTAATAGGATGGTTTTCTGTTTTTACTGGCAGTTATCTCCACTCTTGTGACCCACCAATAATCCATGGCAACCTGACATGTGACACCATCTTCATCCAGCACAACGGCCTAATCAAGATCGGCTCAGGTCTGCTCCCGGCAGGGCTTTTTGTGTTACTACAACTATTACTGTTACCTCACAGTGTGGGGGACTGGATTCACTCACATTCCTACAGTGTACTGCAGGTTTACAAAGCCAAATTCATGTCTCAATTGTGCTTAATTTTCTTTTCACAGTGTGGCATCGGCTATTTGTAAATGGTAAGGAATAGATAATTTTGTGGAAGTAATGGTTTCATTGACGTCATAGCTATCCATCAGTTAAATTCACCTCATAATGAATATGTATTCTCTGTGTCCTCTCTGATCAGTGTTCCCAGATGCCAGCGTTCATGGCACAGGGAAGCAACACCGCGATGAGCAGAGGAATCTTCATTTTTTTGCACCAGAATATGGAGGTATGTGGGATGAGAGGCAGCTTCCTTGTAGCATCCGTAACTGTCAGGAGGAGTTTTCCTTGTCATTTCTGTGGGCATCATGTGTAGCAAGATCTTCTCTGATAGCTGTGGGAATTTTGTGACCTATCAACTGTAATAGGAGATAATGAGGTAAATGCTGGAGCCATGGTGAGATGGTTAAACCACCATGCAGTCGTATCTTTTTAAACTAATTAGAGGATTATTTGATCCCCCTATTCAGATAAACTGATCAATTATTTTTGCAATGTGGTTCACCTTTTTCCTTCACCTTCTCCTTCTGGTCCTCCTTTTCTCCAGCTGGTGAAGATGATTATGCCATCGACATTTTCTCGTTTGGCATCTGTGCTCTAGAGGTGAGGGAAACAGATCTGTCAGATTTTCATTTCTCTTACTGTGTGTGACATTGTGTGCATTAAGTGATCATATGTGTACCCTTGGTAGATGGCAGTGCTGGAGATCCAGGCCAACGGGGATGCTGCTGTGTCCAAGGAGGCCATAGTAAATGCAGGTCAATCTCTGGAAGACCCTCTCATGAGAGTGAGTTTAAAAAATAACTTCTTCTCCCAAATATACACCAGTGCATCCAAGAGACAAACTGTTCCACAGTTCTATCATCACTTGCCCACACACACCAAATTGCTTCTAGGTTTATTTCAGACCACATACTGGGACTTGGTGCAGATTTAGAGTACACGTGTCAGTAAAGCTTGCTAAAAGTTAAATAAAGAACACACTGATGCTCGGTGAACTGGCCCATATTGTGCTGGTTATGTGATGAACTAAGCACCCTGTTGCTTTTTTGCAGGAGTTCACTCAATCTTGTTTGCGTCACGATGCCAAACTCCGTCCTACTGCTCATGACCTTCTGTTCCACCGAGTCTTGTTCGAGGTGCACTCCCTCAAACTGCTTGCCGCCCACTGCCTCATCAACAACCAGTGTGAGTTTCTCACCACCACATGCCAAGCTCTCGGCACTGAAATCACTCATTTCTTCTTCATCATTATAGGGCAGGCAATTTTTGACTTCATCTACAAGTGATCCTTCTAAACCATTTCTAGAAAATGCATATCTTGACAAGTGTGTCCATGTCTCATATGATCACTTTATTAATCAGCAGTCGTGTTTTGTAACCACAGACTTGCTTCCAGAGAACTGTGTGGAAGAGAAAACCAAGTCGTTTGACCCCAACGCTATCATGGCTGAAATTAAACATGACAACCGACAGGGAGTTCAGCTCAAGTAAACACAAAACAACACTCGTACAGTATCTGTTGTTAGAGTACCATTATACATGGCTCAACACCAACCATGCTCTTCTGTGTGTCGTCTTCTATTTTTCAGGTATTCCCATGTGTCTCCTTTAGAACTTGACAAGTTTCTGGAGGATGTTAAGTAAGTGGAATGACAGTACATTACATGTCTGTGGTTCCAGCATGAAGTCATCGTGTTGTCTTTACTTTACTTCAGGAATGGGATTTACCCGTTGATGAATTTTGCCTCGCCTCGGCCTCACCCGGTCCCTCGAGCACTGTCCTTGTCTCAGGAGCAGGTTGAGACGGTCAAGACGCCAACTCCAGAACCCCAGGAGACAGAGACGAGGAAGGTGAGCCTCTTAGACATCGCCATGTTAGACATGTGCATACATGCAATGGAGGAGTGTTTACTCATGAATGATGCAGGATAGGGAGTGTAATGTTCCACCTCCGTTGTGTACATGTTGAAAACCCTGTGTGTTTAATTTTGCCTGAATTATGTGTGTGGATCTATTTTCTTGTTGCTGCCCTGCTTTGTTGTGTGTTCTCATCTATTATCACCCCAAACACACCGACTGTTTAATATTACATGGTTAACATATTTGTCTGTTGGCTTTGAAGGTTGTTCAGATGCACTGTAATTTGGAGTCAAATGAAGAAGGGACCAAAACTCATGTGAGTCACACAGTATTACAGGTACTTCGCCCATTTCAGTCTACACACGTTAGCTGGGCTCTTTATTAACAATGACATTATCACAGCAGCTCTGTACCAGTGTTTGCTCAAACGTGAATTAAAATCTGACATTGAGCTCTCTCCCACCAGCTCTCTTTGTTTCTGAAGATGGATGACAAACTTCATAGGCAGCTTAGTTGCGACATCCTTCCAAGTAAGTCGACTGTGTGTAAAGATAAGCTTACTGTCCTCAAATATCATGAAAAGATTAAAAAGCAGGAAAGCCATTTGACATTACTTTTATTTGTGGGTCTCAGCTTCAAGCCTGATACTTTAAATTAAACAAATGTAGTGTAATTACTTTAATTGTGCACTTCACTGTACCATATCCACAGGATATTGTCATTGTATATTAGTAGGATAATGGCCTTTGTGCCAAACTTAAAGACTTTCCCTTAAGGCATTCTTAAGAAATAGAGGAATAAAAAGACACCTGCTGTTTGTTTTATCACAGATATTCTTAACCCAAGCATTGTATTTGTTCTTACAGCTGACACCTCCAAAGACCTTGCCAGTGAACTTGTTCACTACGCCTTCATAAATGAGGTACATGTAAAAGTACTACTTGATGAAGAGAAACACATTTTTAATGGATACTAATATATTTACTAAATGAAAATGTCTTGTGTAGGAGGACAGTGAGAAGGTTGCGGTGTTCCTGGAAGACGCCATCAGCCGACACCGGGTCCGAGCGCTCGCCTCTGGGAGCACACAGTGAGAAAAGGGCCACAACAGCGGCTGGCCTCAGAGAAGAGGGGTCCCGGGGCATTGACCACAACCATGGAGAAACGGAGAAGGCAGCGGGCAGGATCACACAGCCGCCAATGGAGGAAGCAGAGGGAGCCGAGTCTGCTGAGGATTAAAAAGGGGGGACAAATAAATGGATGCTCAGCCTTGTCAGCCTGTAAATCATCCTAATGAGAAGGAAGCGAAGTGCCAGCAGTGAAGAGAGAGAGAGAGAGAGAGAGAGAGGGGGAATTACGGCTCCTGGTAGGAGGACCAGAGACTTTATGGCTGTGTCCAGCAACCCCACAGAGCAGTGGAAGATTGACAAACTCCCTGCCTCAAAGGGCTACCATGCCTTAAGATATCTTTAGAAACTTAGGTTTTTCCATTATGCCACTACCACTTCAGATTACCTACAGATGCAGCAGCAGAATTTTCAGAATGACATTTGATTGCTCTAAGCCTTGTTTGCACTCCAGAGTCCTCGTTTATTGGTGATTATTTATAAACAAAGTGATTCCATAAAGCCCCCCCACAGTTTTAGGAGTTTAAATATTCCGTCCTACATGCACTGTTAATACTCATTCAGATGACTTATTTATTCCTGTTTATAACTGTGAACAATAGAAGCATTGCACAAGCCAGTTTGGAGTTTTATGCTGTATGTTTTGACCTGCAAAGTAACACCACCTCACCTTTGTTTGCTAAACATGCCACACCTAAATGTAGTGACAAGCAATGAGATGATGCCTCTGTTTTCAGCCTGTAGTGCTCTTAAGGGTTTTCCCTGTGAAAAGTGTTCTGAAAGCCAAAGACTTGCAAAGTGCCTGATATGGCAATGTACTTTGGACAAAATCTCTTAAAGACACGGCATTGTGTACCCAGCTAAGCAATTTGAAAATTAACTCATTCAAGTTAAGATACAGGTTAGTTTCATTAGTCACTTCGGCCAGCGTGAATGTGAAGATGAACTCGACACCCGGTAATGGCAGCTCCATTAAGAGCTGCAGTTGTCCTATATATTGAATACAGTGAGGAAAATAAGTATTTGAACACGCTGCTATTTTGTAAGTTCTCCCACTTAGAAATCATGGAGGGCTCTGAAATTTTCATCAGGTGCACTGTGTCCACTGTGAGAGACATAATCTAAAAAGAAAAATCCAGAAATCACAATGTATGATGTTTTAACTATTTATTTGTATGATAAGTATTTGAACACCTGTCTATCAGCTAGAATTGACCCTCAAAGACCTGTTAGTCCACCTCCACTCCATTTGTTATCCTAAATCAGGTGCACCTGTTTGAGGTTGTTAGCTGCATAAAGACACCTGTCCACCCCATACAATCAGTAAGACTCCAACTACTAACATGGCCAAGACCAAAGAGCTGTCCAAAGACACCAGAGACAAAATTGTACACCTCCACAAGGCTCAAGGCACAAGGTCCACTGTTGGAGCAATCATCAGAAAATGGAAGAAGCTAAACATGACTGTCAATCTCCCTCGGACTGGGGCTCCCTGCAAGATCTCACCTCGCGGGGTCTCATTGATTCTAAGAAAGGTGAAGAAACAGCTCAGAACTACACGGGAGGAGCTGGTCAATGACCTGAAAAGAGCTGGGACCACCGTTTCCAAGGTTACTGTCGGTAAAGACACTAAGATGTCATGCATGGCACGGAAGGTTCCCCTGCTTAAGCCAGCCCATGTCCAGGCCCGTCTTTAAGTTTGCCAATGACCGTTTAGATGATCCAGAGGAGTCATTGGAGAAAGTCCTGTGGTCAGATGAGACAAAAATCGAACTTTTTGGTCATAATTCCACTAACCGTGTTTGGAGGAAGAAGAATGATGAATACCATCCAAAGAACACCATCCCTACTATGAAGCATGGGGGTGGTAGCATCATGCTTGGGGGGTGTTTTTCTGCACATGGGACAGGGCGACTGCACTGCATTAAGGAGAGAATGACCGGATCTATGTATTGCTAGATTTTGGGGAACAACCTCCTTCCCTCAGTCAGAGCGTTAAAGGTGGGTCGAGGCTGGGTCTTCCAACATGACAATGACCCACACAGCCAGGATAACCAAGGAGTGGCTCTGTAAGAAGCATATCGAGGTTCTGGCATGGGCTAGCCAGTCTCCAGACCTAAACCCAATAGAAAATCTATACTCAAAGCTCAAATTCCGTGTTTCTCAGCAACAGCCCAGAAACCTGACTGATCTAGAGAAGATCTGTGGAGGAGTGGGCCAAGATCCCTCCTGCAGTGTGTGCAACCTGGTGAAAAAGTACAGGAACCGTTTGACCTCTGTAATTGCAAACAAAGGCCACTGTGCCAAATATTAACATTGATTCTCTCAGGTGTTCAAATACTTATTTGCAGCCTTATCATACAGATAAAAATAAATTGTTAAAAAATCATACATTGTGATTTCTGGATTTTTCTTTTTAGGTTACCGTATGTCTCTCACAGTGGACATGCACCTACGATGGAAATTTCAGACCCCTCCATGATTTCTAAGTGGGAGAACTTACAAAATAGCAGGGTGTTCAAATACTTATTTTCCTCACTGTATATGGATCAAATGAATGCTCTGTCTGCTGCAGTCAGTAATGGCATGGGCACAGCTGCAGCCTGAATACATCAGCATGTGATTTAGAAAATACACAAAAGTTGAAGGTGAAAACCAAAAAATGGATGGATGGATGGATGGACACAAGTTTAAGGGTGTTGGGTATCTAATATATAAAGTTTTTAAGAAAAATGCCATGTCGTTATTAAATATTACTCTTAAACTTAGAATTGTTGTATTTTCCAAACCATACAAGGATGTTTTCTAACACTGAATTTATTTTGTAAATATGTCTTGAGGTTTTTAAAGGGCAGAATCTACCCAGATCATTAGAGGATTTATGGCAGAAGGGCCTGTAATCAATAATTGATGCTAGAATGTAGCTATTCCAGTTTAAATTTAAATATGCCAAGTCCAAAATTTTAACAGAGATTCGGATTTGAATGTACACTTCCCCTGAACCACACCTGTTATTTAAGTGTGTTTTCTGGAACAGACACAAAGATATAAAACAGAACAGAACATTTGGGTAGATGTGTCCTAGAAACTAGACAGTTAAAAATTGTCTGATCAGTCTTAAGCAATATACTCTTGTTTGTCAGATTCATTCGCTCTGCTCCATTCGTTTTCTGGGTCTGTAAGGTTGCGGTTTCATCAACAGTTACACTGCTGTACAGTCATTGCTTACAATACTTACTATACTCTGTGTCAAGCCTATTTATCAGTGTGTCTCTGGAGACAGGAGCTGACTATAGGCTGTGGTGTACATATTTGTTTTAAAGCTATCAAACAGGTTTACCTTGGACAACACAACGCAGTGCCACGATTGCTCTCATTTGATCTAGTAAGCTGCATGTCTTAATAGCCTGCTACCATTTGAAAACTTTGCATTTTGCCTTTGTCATTTACAGTTCAGTTCCAGAAGGGACCTGACCAAGAAAATGAATGTTTAGACTGCATAGACATGACAAAAAAAACCCCATCCATATCAGTCTTATTTTTTTTGTCAGGTATTTTTTTTTCTTTCTGTGACTCCATTGAAATAAACTTGCCTTTGGATGTGTTCTACTTTGTTTAATATTGTAGCTACTGCAATTAAAGACATGACAATAAAGAAGATGTGATATGTTGGTTTTGTCTGAAATTATTAGAATTTAAATATGAACTAGAAAATGCAAGTTTGATTGCTGCAGCTGAAGCGTTGCTTTAATGCTGATGTGAAGGATTGCTCTGAATTGCTGGAGAATCGGAGCAATTCAGAGCTTTGTATGCCTCTGTGTGTCAGCCTGTCACCATGGTAACAGCAGAGGACACCTCAAAAACCACTCCAACTTTGAGAGCCTGGCGTGCGGAAACTTGGAATTAGAAAATTCTGAATACAAGTTTGATAGAGCAGCATCTAATGAGCGTTTTAAGACTAAAATGTCTTAGCTTGAAATTTGTAGGAGGAGATACATTTGGCAGATGACCCTCGTTGAAGGGCTCTCACATAGACGCCCATGGTAAAAATTACACCGAAATTGCCTAATATTTGAAAAACTATAATTTTTGGAAAAAAAACTTGAAGTTGACCCGGAATGTCCTCTGTGAGATGAACATAGACGGTTTGATTGCCTAGCAACGGCAATCAAACTAGTAAGTCACATTTACTGCTGATAAATATATTTATTCTAAATATTTTGGGTAGCACAACCTGTGTAAAGATATCATCACTACCAGCGTTTTTTTAATGACAACAGTTGTATAATAGTAATAAACATGTTTAATATATATGTTGTCACGACATCCGGAGGGTTAGAAAATTATTCACGACATCTTTTAACCGTAAAATTTAACCGCTCCCTAATATCGCGAGATTTCCATACTCGCTTCTCGTTGAAACCAGGGAATCTCGCGAGTGTTGCGGTGAGCGGGGCCTCTCCAAGAAGGTGTGCTTCATGGCGGTTACGGACACTGCGGTAAATAATTTTCTTACAAAATACAGACAATACAATGTTTCAGCTATAGCGGCACTTCGGTTGGTAATATATAATATCAAATAGAATTTAAACAAAACTAAATATTTGGTAAATTGTTTGTGTATCCTCACTGGGGACAATGCAGCTCGCTTCACGCGCCACTGAAATGAATGCCTAACGTGAGCTAATATTAGCCAGCTAGCTCTTGGAAACAATGATAACGTTATCGTAAAACTAAATAGAAAACCAGGCCTAACTGTGTGTGCTTCTTGGAGCGATTATACGCCTACGGTCGCGGAGATATTGTACATGGCCGTGGTTAATTTCCTGAGGAGTTTTCGCCAAGTATTTCTTTAGCTAAGATTTAACCTTATCAAGTTACTGCTACGTAGCTAACGTATGTTAGGATGCTAGCCATCCTTAGCATTCATGCGAATCACGCTACATTAGGTGAATAGTCGCAGGGAAAACGGGCTGGCTATGTGTATTTCAATGTAAAATGATGCTAAATAGCTGCCTGTTTCTGTTAATGCTAGTCTGAAGGCATTTTTTATTTCCCCTAGAATTTGTTGAATTGTTAAAGCTTCCCCATCAGTGCTCTTCCCCTTGGGGGCTTTCCTGCCTCAGTCTGGTGGACCCAGCGATTAGCGGGTTGCGTAGGTAAGGAGTTCGTCCGGGCCCGCCTGGTCTCAATCAGAGTGTATGTCCTGTACATGGTAGCATTTAAAAAGTAATTGTGCTTTGCTTACGAGATGTGACCTCTGATTGCAATACAGGAAATGTATTATCAGGAAATTGTAGTTATGTATGTACAGAGCATTCAGGGAGAAGTTCATGGTGTGGATATTTTAGTTTCTCAGATTTCTGTACAAATGTGTTTTTGTGATTTGCAGGGAGGTGAAGCTCTGACGATGGAGAATGGACAGGGCACAGGCTCCAAGCTTGGCCTGCCGCCTCTCACCCCTGAGCAGCAGGAGGCACTTCAGAGGGTAGGAATCATCTATTCAGAGCAATTTTACATGCACTTGGTTGCAGGCTTTCTGTGGGAGGCATGTCATTTTCTTTTGTTGGGGAAAAAGGCACCTGATTATTACTATAAATGCCCATTATTTTGGTTATGTATACATGTTACAACATGTGTAATTTGACTTAGAAGTGAACGTCTTTGTCTTATGCGATGTATAAATACAGATGTTCATACACATGGCTATAAATTCAAATATAAAATAATAATTTCTGCTAAAATTGTACTTGGTAATTTTTAGAAGATAGATAAGCATGATCCATTTATAAGTAGTTAGAAGTGCTAACTGATTATAAATGTTAATTATAAATGTACAGCACTATGGCAATGCATTGCATACAATATTTGATTTTAAACATGTATGGATATGTTAATTTATTTAAAGACTATTTATTGCTCCCTTTTTCTAGGCAAAGAAGTATGCCATGGAACAAAGCATTAAGAGTGTGTTGGTGAAGCAGACCATAGCCCATCAGCAACAACAGCTCACCAACCTGCAGGTGAGATGTGTAAAACAGTTTCGTACTCTGCCAAACAAAAAGTTTGTATTGCCTGTCACACGCGAGTCTTGGTTCTAGTCAGAATACCTTAGTATGTTCATGCATTAGTTATTCAGGGACGTGAAGTATCAGAGGTCGGTTTTGGATTAGCTTTTTTGGAAGTCTACTCCCTTCTCCCACATGCTGTGAAAACAAGAACCCGTGTAGAACGTATGCCCTTGCTTGTGCCTCTGCTCTCTTTCAGATGGAGATGATCGTCGTGAAAGCTTTGGTTATCATGTTAAATGCTTTGCACTTTTAAAGGGGCTTGCTTATGTTTATTGCAGTGTGGTCATTTGTAATTACACTAGAGGAGGTAATTCCTCAAACTGTATGTTGTTTAGAGGGAGGGTCTGAATATAGTGTTAGCTTAACCGCTTTTGTCTATCTAGCAAAGCAATTACCTTTTTGAAACAGCAAAGCTAAGGGATATCTAACCTACTTTTCAGCACTTTTTTCATCTTTACTGTCTTTCAGATGGCAGCAGTGACAATGGGCTTTGGAGATCCTCTCTCACCTTTACAATCGGTCAATAGATTATTAAATTTTTTTCTGTGCGCATTCCCAATGGAAAAGGACTGTTACCCTTCTTTTACTGGTTGCTTGGGCAACAATCCCTGCCTTTTTATGTAACCAAAGAATGCATATTTTATAAGAAAACTTGGCTTTCTACAGCACCTGCGACCATGTCTGCTTACCTTTGTGAGATGAATGACTGTTGTTAATTGTCGAAGCACTTGTTTGCTTTGTTGAGTTGCATTGGGATAATTTTTACAAGAAGATGGCAAAAGGCTTTAAAGGACGTTATAAAGGGTTTCTAAATGTGAGGAAAAGTCATGTCTCTTTGAAAAATATGCATTTGTTTAAAAAAAAAAACAACAGAAAACTCTTGGCATGGGACAAAAGAGGGATAGCAATCCCTTTAATGGACCAAAATGAGAGAACTGCTGGGACAGGAATCTTTTTGGCCATCTCAAAGTCAAGTTTTTTTCTGTGAATGAAGTCATCATACCATGTTATGAATTAAGAAATTGTTACTTTTTGTTGGGGATACAGTAAAATTAAGAGAAGCAGACTGAAATCAAAGGCATCAGTAAAACACAGCAACTTATAGTGAATAAACCGTCCCCTCACCTTAGACTTGAAGAAAGTTTGAAATGCTTTCATCAAGACTTCGTGTTTCGTTTGAACTCCACGCTTACTTTTGTTACCTTATTGCATCTCTGGACTACAGGTCAGTTCCTGAAGCCAAATATTTGTGAGGGCTGTGCATGTCATTCACTTCAGTGTCTTTTCCTCCATATGTCTGTTCAGTAGTAACAAAATCCAGGCTATGTTGTAATTACCACTGGTGACACCAGTGTTTTATAAGTTATATATGTTAATATTTCTTCCAAAAAGTTATGCCCATTGATTGCAGTATCCCATTATTACCCTCTTTACCTGTTCAGACCCCTAACTTAAATTGGCCTCTAACAATCTTTGGGGAAAGCAGGCACAGTAGAAAATACACATTTATTATTTGTGTGTGTGTTTCTCTCTCCTTCTTTTTTGTACTTTCTAATGCTTATTATTTGTTTTCCTTGGTCAACAGGTGGCAGCTCAACGGCAACGTGCCCTAGCCATCATGTGTCGGGTGTATGTGGGCTCCATATACTATGAACTTGGCGAGGACACTATCAGACAGGCCTTTGCCCCCTTTGGCCCAATCAAGAGCATTGACATGTCCTGGGATTCGGTTACAATGAAACACAAGGTCAGTGTCATCATAAAAGGCATTCTAATGCTGCTTTCCATCTGTGGTTAGAGCTACCAAAATTCTCAATGTTTGCTGCTAATCTGCTATTGTTGAATTTTGTTTGATTGTGCAGGGGTTTGCCTTTGTGGAGTATGATGTACCAGAGGCAGCTCAACTGGCTCTGGAGCAAATGAACTCCGTCATGTTGGGCGGGCGAAACATTAAGGTAAGTTGTCTGTCGGTATCTGTGAAGGTGTTGGGTACAGATGGACTAAGGGACAAATCTATAGAAACATTTTCCACACTTTGTCATAGTCTGCTTTGGCATATGGATACTAAGTCAGTTGTTACTTAAATGAATCATGAAATAAATCAGTGTCTTAAGCATATAAAGGTGAACTAATTTTTCTCTCTGTGTGCTTGTGTGTTTCTGTTAATTTCCAGGTGCGTGCTGTATGTATGTAGTTTGTCTGGATGTATGCTTTGTGCCCTGTTGTGTCTGTGTTGTGTGTGTTGCTCTTCCAAGATGTCATCGACGCTGTTTTAAGTGACCATTTCCAGTGGGATGTGCAGCGGCATGTTGCGTCGCTCTGTGTCCGTGGTTTGCTAATGATGGACTGCGCCTGGGTGGTGTTGCTTGGCCGCCCCATCTGTAGTACAGATCCCAGTCGCACTTAGATTATCGTTTTACCCAGGGAACTTTTTTTCTACCTTTTTTTTGTGTTCCCCTTTCGGCGTTGCTGCCAGCTTAGCTAGTCACAGCCACAGTAATAAAGCTGTAGCTCCTCATTTGATAGTATTGTATTTGCAATACTAGTGAAGTGATAGAATTATAGTAGATAATGGTCTTGGAATCTATGGATTCTGTCATATGTATGTGGTCAGGTAATGGTTATCTCTTAGAGATCCAGTTTATTTTACTTAGGTTTGGCTTTGTAGTTGTGGCATTTTAAAATGACGCCACATTTGAAAGGTCATGTATTGTCCACATAAGCTTATTAGGTCATTAATAAATGCCGATTTTTTTTTTTCTTTTTTACATCGTAATCATGGAAAACCACTAGCATGCTGTCGTTGAATAGCATGCTAGTGGTTTTCCATGTCTTAGAACCACTCTCCCAGGCAGTTAACTAAGGACATCATGACTATAATAGGTGTATGGCTTTGACCAAATTTTGTGGCTGCTGAAGTTTAGTGATGTAGGAGTAGAGCCCTGCGGTAGTGCGTCCTGGGTTGTTACTATAAACTCCTTACTCAGTAGCCCTGCTGGTGTAATCTGTGCTGTAGGTTGGGCGGCCAAGTAACATCGGTCAGGCGCAACCCATCATTGACCAGCTGGCAGAGGAAGCGCGCGCCTTTAACCGGATCTACGTGGCGTCAGTCCATCCTGACCTGTCAGATGATGACATCAAAAGTGTGTTTGAGGCCTTTGGAAGGATCAAGTCTTGCACGTTAGCCAGAGACCCCACCACAGGGCGACACAGAGGCTTTGGTTTCATTGGTGAGCTTGGGGGCCCTCATTAGCTCGTGCTGTTGTTTTGCCGTTGCTCTGCTACTAAATAATATTCTTATTCCCTTACAGAGTATGAAAAGCCTCAGTCAGCCCTGGATGCTGTGTCTTCTATGAACCTCTTTGACCTGGGGGGTCAGTACCTACGGGTGGGAAAAGCAGTGACTCCACCCATGCCCTTACTGACCCCCACGACTCCAGGTGGTCTGCCGCCTGCTGCAGCTGTGGCTGCAGCCGCGGCCACCGCTAAGATAACGGCCCAGGCAAGTATGAATCCCTTCCAAAGGGATTTAATGGCCTTCCAGGTAAATATAACCCAGATCTAGCTAGATATGACACCAGTAAATATAGTAAGGGCATAGAATATTTGATTAAGGTGACTGGGAGAAGGCCAGTTTTTGTAGTAATATACATATAAACCATAGTTAGCCGGACAGTGTCAGTTTAGCAGCCCACGAATCTGAGATGCTTTGGCATCTCGTGTAATGTATGTATTAATTCAGTTCACGTATTTAAGCCACAGAAGTCAGTATAGTCTTCGATGTGATTACTTTATATTGAGTACGATGTATAGTAATATAATTTACGCTCCTCCCATTCACTTTTCTTAACTAGGAGCCTTTTCCTGTAGTGCAGGTAAAGTGATAGGTATTTTTTATTGTGAACAGTCAACAGCATTATTCAGGTGTGGTCCTTGTAGACTGTTGAAAAAACAATAATATTCAACTTTCTATCTCCTTATGACCTGGTTTTATTGATAGATTGTGTGACCTTGATTCTCTGAAGAGGGTCGTGGTTAAGCTCACTCTTTGTTATGCTGTGTGATCGTTGACTGTGCTGCCTTGTGCTGTGTTTTGTGTGTTTCCCTTACTTAATGTCTTCGGCCCCCCTCTCTTAAGGAGGCTGTAGCGGGCGCATCAGTTTTGGGGGCGTTAGCTGCGCCCCAACTTCTCGGTCAACAAATGGGAATACCTCAGGCTGTTATGGCTGCCCAGGCACCAGGTGTCATCACAGGTGTGTACCAGGACTTGAGAGCTAATGTATGCATATATGTGAATTATTTTTAATTATTCATCTCTGAAGACAGGCATGTGTTTTTGTAAAAATTGTTTTAAATTAATTAATTTATTTTAGTCCTTTATTATTAAGTCCTTTTACTGTCACTTTGGGACAGCTGCCTTATTGACTTGATCCAGTTGTAATATTTTTTCACATCATTAAATCAATGTAATCTCATCCTTTCTTTGCACCATAGAATGCCAGAAGTTTTTAATGTTTTATTTTAAAAATTATTTAAATTGCACCTTTCATCCCTGGCTAAGATTGTACTGTTCACACAAAAGCACTAGGCTTAATAATTCAGGGAAATTAAACCTAGAACACACAGAAACTGGCTGACCTCCAGAGGTCTAGGTTTTATAAGTAGTACACTATATTTGACAGCAAATGGGACACCCCCCCCCCCCCTAAAAAGGAATAGGTATTTGTTTGGTCATTGTCACTGACTGCATGTTGTGCCTTTCCCTAAACAGGCGTGACTCCAGTGCGTCCTCCCATACCAGTGCTTCCCCAGGTTGGTCTTGTGAACCCTGTACTTGCATCGCCGCCTGTCCTGTCTAATCAAGCTGGCGGCTCTAGCCTACAAGAGAAGAAAGAGGAAAAGGAAGAGATGCTTCAAGATGGTACAGGGCAGGAGATGCTGAGTGACCAAGAGCACATGAGCATCTCAGGCAGCAGTGCCAGACATATGGTGATGCAGAAGTTGCTCAGAAAATCAGAGGTATATTGATGCTTTTATTTACTCCTTTTATTGTTCAAATCATATCTGTACACATTATATACATGTTTCCTTCCAGTCTACGGTGATGGTGCTCCGAAATATGGTAGGACCAGAGGACATTGACGATGACCTAGAGGGCGAGGTGACAGAAGAGTGTGGGAAGTTTGGCACTGTCAACAGAGTCATCATATACCAGGAGAAACAAGGGGAAGAAGAGGATGCAGATATCATCGTCAAAATCTTTGTAGAGTTTTCCATGGCCTCAGAGATGAACAAAGCTATCCAGGCCCTCAATGATCGCTGGTTCGGAGGTCGCAAAGTTGTTGCAGAAGTGTATGACCAAGACCGTTTCAATAGCAGTGACCTCTCTGCATAAGGTGTCTGAAATGGTTCACCAGCACCAACCCCTGTATCTGTCACCCAAACTCATTTCAGCCAGTCACTGCAGCTAAAGATGCGGGCCTCTGAAAAGTGTAATTATGTTTTTATTTTTTATTTTTAAATTGCTGTTAATAATAATGTTAAAAGCTGGTTGGGAGGATTCATAAAAATGTCAGATTGTTTTTTTTTGTTTTTGTTTTTTTGCTTTGTGATCTGTGAAGATTCCCTTTGGTGCAACTTTACAATTTTTTTGTAATCCAACCTTGTATGTTTAGTTATTTCCTGCTTTTGCTCCTTTGTTTTCTTTCATGAAATGCAAGGACATGTAAACACTTTTTGTTTTCTTTCTACTATTAAAGGGTATTGTTTGTCCACAGGTGTGAAGCAGATTTCTTCTATAAATAGTTTTGCATTCTGGTTAAAGAACATACGATCATAAGGCAAGAGTTTAGTTCATATGGGGGGGGGGGCAATTTATAAAGAAAAATTACACCAACACTTGTCATTTGTCTCAATGATTGAAGTTTGCAGCACAACATGTCATGTGTGTTTTGTGGTGTGGATATGTAGATGTATGATGTTCTGCCATTGTTTGACTTTTACTTGGGGATAATGATCATTGCTTTCCATATGCCAAATAACACCAAGACACCTAAAAAAATTCTGGATCAAAATTGGAGCGATGACACCATAACTGAGCCATGTCCGTCTTTGATGTGAATGGGAAGATTATCAAAACTGATGAATGCAAAAGGTTAAAAAAGAGTTGTGGAACACTCTGTAATCGTTACCCTGGAAGCTGCACAATGGATGAACTTAGACTCTAAAAAGTCAACAGTCTATAACACAAAACCCAGTCAGCCCATAGATTCAAATGATTCAAAGCATTTATTGTCATATGCACAGTAAGACAGGTTTCCCTGTACAAGTTTGCCATCCACACTAAATGCCATAACACATTAAGGGATATTAAAAATTGAATAACAAAATAGGCAATTTGAGGAGAGCATGCAAAAAAGTAAACATAAAATATATACTGGTTAAAGTAAAGCTATATACATAAATGTGCATGTGTGATACATAAAACAAAATTTTGAGAATAATGTCAGGAGGTAAACAGCATGGTACATGTGCAGTTATGGAATATTAATGTGCAAGAGCATGGTACATGCACATGGTACATAGTGGGTACAGAAGTAGTAAAGAGGTAAAGTGTCTGGAATCTATAGCTTTCTGCTCAGTCTTTCTTTAATTACCATGTTTTGGGGAATGATAATATTATTCTTCACACCTAAAAAGAAAAGGAATGTTTTCCTTGATCAGTCATGTTTATGGTACACCCCAAGTTTGGTTACAAACAGGTGATATATCTTGTAAAGTGTTGTTTGAAAGTTGTATTGCATATCATGATTTTTTTGTAACTGAGCCATATCATTACCCAGTGAAGCAATTGCAAATCAGTTGAATTGATTTACTTTGGTGGAAGTTTTGCACATGATACTATTGACAGTCCTGGGATGCAGCAGAAATGAAATTTTGTTAAGAAAATTAAACGTGTGTAAAACTAGGGGCTGTTTTTTTAATCCCTTTTACCTGCAGTACTGTGTGTAATATATCTTAGCTAACTGGTAGCTGCCGCTAGGTGGCAGTATACAGTAACTTGTGGCGCCTGCCACAGAGCGGTGGTGCTCCGGCTCAAACCAAGCCCAGCCCCCTCACACACACACACACAACCGGCCTGCCTCAGCTCAACAGGGGAGGTAAGCGCGGCTGTTCCCGAAGCTCTCGTTACTAGTGGTTAAGAAAGACTGAGCAGATTACTTGATATACTTTGGTATGTCGCCTTTACATACGAGCGGCCGGCATTCTCTGTACATTTTATTTTAGCAGTGTACGCTAACAGCAGCTAAGGCACAAAGGCGTTCAGCCACCTACTAGCCGATGTTGGCTAACTGTAACTAGCATGCTAACAACACAGCCGAAGAGGACGAGCACATCCATACGCTACCATGGTTAATCTCTGCTGGACGTGCTGCGTGTGATATGCTAGTCGTTTCCATTGGAGCCCTGTATGAGTGAAGAGGTTGTATTTGAAGTCGCCACTCATGACTTTGATACTTAAAGCAGCGTTTCTATGATAAGTAGGGTTGTTGGCTGCATGTTTTTTTTTAGCTAGCCACGGGCACAGCGTCGGTGTGATACCCACAGGGATGGTGGCGGTAGCAAAACAAGCTAACATTACTCCGCCTGTGAAGAAGTGACTGCAAGAAGTGAGGAAACACTTGAGCGACGAAGGGAGATCTCGGCTGTGTTTGTCTTCAGGTAACGCCGGGCTGGAGGACGCGACGACGAACGTGACAATCAACGAACACGGCTGAACCGAAACTGGGAATATCACTAACAGATCGAAGGGATTATTTTGTGCCTGTAAGTGGATTTCGGCCTCCTGTTAAGCATCGTCGTGGGAACACAGCGAGTGTTGTGACATTGAGGGAGCCCACTCTCGCGAAATATCCCCTCTCCTAAAGCGACCCCCCCCCCCTGATTCGCCCTCCGATGCGGAGATTTCAGTAGCACCGGCAACCAAATCCCCCACGGCGGCCGGACATGCTGAAGTGTATCCCCCTGTGGCGCTGCAACCGCCACGTCGAGTCGGTGGACAAGCGGCATTGCAACTTACAGACAGTCCCCGATGAAATATTCCGCTATAGTCGGAGCCTGGAAGAGCTTCTCCTCGATGCCAATCAACTCA
This sequence comes from Parambassis ranga, assembly GCF_900634625.1. NCBI lineage: Eukaryota > Metazoa > Chordata > Actinopteri > Ambassidae > Parambassis > Parambassis ranga. The sequence continues at coordinate 14,781,980 of NC_041040.1, forward strand.
AAGAGCTACCAAAGGTATGCTGACAGCCCCCTCTGTCATACATCAGTGTTACACTTGTGCTTGCGTGGATGTTACTCATGTTGCATCACTAAACACTTGACCATGATTTGTAAAGCAAAGTTCACTTACCAGGTGACATAAGCAGTACAACGGCCTGCATGACATCACCTGCCGAGGCATTGCTTGTTCAGTGGAGGTGCCTCATTGCCTACAAAGTTGTTCCTGCACCTATGCAAGTGGCTGCTTGTCTTTGCATGGCTGTTTGTTTTCAAGGACAGTGAAGCCTCGGTTAACTTGTGTTAGAAATTGAGGAGAAAAATAAACCTGCATGCATGTTTAGATAGATGGACCCAGACGAAAATAGCTGACACTCGCCAATGTTGCCTGTAGTAATGGCATCAGTGGGATTGGATGCTGTGTGGGAAGGCATGTGTGGAATGACTTGCAAAGCTGTCCCCACCCACACGCCCGCTATTTGAAATCTGACAAAAGTCCTTTTTGCACAGCCCAGTTTATTTTAAGGGGTGCAGGAGTGTTTCCAGACCTGTGGATCAAAACACATGCTTGGACACATATTTTTTTTAATGTTTTTATTAAGTCGTCATTCGAGCCTATCACAATGCACTGGCTGTGACAAACTGGGGAGTGTGTATGAGTAGACTGGGCAGTAGTAGACAGTGTCAGTCTCTTAAATTTCATGGTGTAATAGTAAGAGGGACAAGTGGCAATTTCACTAAAGAAGACCGTTAACAACTCTGGGTCAGCAGGGGCTGGCGCACAGTTACCTTCTCTGACTCATAGTCAATAGTGTTTCTTGCTGTTTGTTCTAGTAATGCATACAGATTCATTGCGATAAAGGCTGCGGCGTCAAAATGTCCTGTCCTTTTCCTAATGCAAACTTAGTTGTAGTTCTTTTCCCGGACCTTCATACCTGTCAAGACAGCCACTGTGTACCTGGTGCATGGCCTCTGCAATACTGTGTGAGGAATATCCCCAAATACTCTGGGACAGACTGCTAACCCGACAGTCTCTCTGTGTGGTGCTGGCTTCAACCAGGAGACATAAATGTGTGGTGACAGAATGTCTCGTGTGGTCACGGCAAATGCGTAGCGTGCAGACACAAAGCATATGGGCCCTCTCTGGTCCCTTGAGTCAGCAGGGCATCAGCAGGGAAACACTGCAAGAGGTCAGGTCTACAGGGTTGGAAACAAGGGTACTGACTGTATGATGATTGGCATTAGAATTATGAGTTCACAACTGAGGGCTGGGATGACTTTCCCCTTCCCGTGTCAGTATGCATTCAAGTCAGGGATGAATCTGTGGACCTACATGTCAGGCTATTTTTAAATGTCAGTCTACTTTGTTTTGTGCTCATCAGTTCATCCCGTGTGTCTCTGAATAAGTCAGCCTTTTATGACAAACAGCCTGGACTGAGTTTGGCTTCCTCGTTGGCTTGAGCACCGTCCACAGCATATGCCATGGATGGAGAATAATCAGCCAAGAGGTGACACCCTCACTAACTCGTTTTAAAGGGGATGCAAGCAGTCACCATTTGTAGCAGTAATTAGTGCAGTGCTCGGGGTGGATGGGTCTGGATCGTATTGGAAGGGGTTTAGCGTTGTGAACAGATGGAGATTTAGACGTCCTGACAGTTTCTTAAGTTTGCTGTGACTCACCCCCTCCACACTCCTTACCAATCTTAGATTATGTGCTCTGTGGTAATGATGTCTCCATTTGCCACAACAATTTAAAGTTTGTACAAGTAAATTAAAATGGGTGTTTTTGTCTGATGTAGGGCAAGATCTTATCCAGCCAGTGATTATACTACATAGAGTAATAACAGCATAAAGATGACTGATCTGTATGGAGTGGGTTTAGAGAACATTTTAAGTAGGCAGCTGGTCAGGAATTCCCCACATGCCCATATATCCTTAGCTGTTAATGCTGAATTAGGGCTCTGCTTTTTCATTGCATAAAACTAATCTCAGACCCTCTAATAGTTATTTTGTGTTTCTGTGGGGTTGTTTAATTTGTGCGTTAAACCTGTGGTTTAACTGCTATTTCATATGTTGATAGTCGTTGGATTCAGAGAGGAGAAACTTTAGTATGTTTTCCAGTATTTCTCAATTACTCTAAATCATCTCAAATGTTGTGTCATGTCCCGATAGTAGTTGTGTGTTTTCAGCAAAAAAGTTTGCAGAAGTTCGACAGGCTAACCCTGCCTCAAAGATCATGTTGAGGAAGAGGGAATTATCTTTTTAGCCATTCTCAAGTCCCATGACAGGTTACAAAGAAGTCCATTCACCAGTCTGATTACATATCCAGTATCTAGTGTCATGGCTCTTTGTATTTCCTGTGTCCTCTGCACTTGACTTGACCAGGCTTATATTAAGTCCACAAGAACATCATGACTCCAATGATGATTTTTTTAAATCTGTTGTAGGTCAGTTACACCTGTTGATAAGCACAAGGAGATCCATTTATTTGAAGGAACCAGATGGACTGCAGGTGCAGTCGGCAGCAGGCCAAACGACAGCTAAAACGTGTACACTACCCTGCATATCTACTTGTTCTCGTCCTGGCTTTTCCATTGTTGAATCAGGGAACAAATCCCTGATGGGTGTGTCCCCATGAGACTTTGCAGGACTGGTTTTTATGTGTATTGCCCCTGGTATTTATTACCTAATAGGTCCTTTTAGGTACAATTGAATGTTACATTAATGATTCCCGGTCTCAGTATAGGCTAAAGCCTGAAATGTGACATTACCAACTCATGATTATATCTATGTTTAAACAGCTTTAATAAGGTTTGGTCTTTGATGGGGAAACATGTAAGTAATTTGTTGTTTTGAATAAAGAGGAAGTATACTTGCATGACAAATAGAAAGAATGACATGTGCAATCTTTTTAATCTTCGTTGGCCACCGGTGTCCTCTGTGTGTGTGCGCTAACAGATTTCTAGCTAAAGGGCAGATTAGGGCTTCACCCGGCCGTGAAACCACCCCTCAGCACACCACAGCTCTGACCCCTGCACACAGGCCAGAGTGATTCAGTGTACACTTCCTCTGGGATCTGCTTTTGTGCCTCTTTTCCAACATATAATGTGCTGATACAAATCTGAGCGCTTTTCATGTCCCATGTGTGTCCGGCCTTGGGTCAAGTGAAAGCCAAATTGGCCTCTTCATTTAGCTCTGACTGGATGTGAATTGAACTCCTATTGTTTAACCAAACTTGAATAGCCACGTCTAATGTTTGTTTGTGTTTGTTGTAATCATCGCTTGTAAAATTGGCTAAATACTGTCAGATTTGAGAATCATGTTATCTATGTAGAATTAGAGCTGGAATTTTGGTGTCATAATAATCTGGGACATGAACACTTCACACTGTGTCCTCCATATGTACCGTAGTGTTCTGCAGTCTGTCCTCCATCCCTGAGTTTCCAGTCAGCTCTACAGGAGAGCCCTGCTTTGTCTCTCCCCAGTGACTCGCTGAACTAGGCTTGGACTGATGATAAATTGCACCTGCTATTGGCCTCTCTGCGGTAAAACCACATCGTTCCTCTGGCTCTTCTGCTCTTACTGCCGTGGTAATGCACATTGCAGCAAGCAGCACCATTGTTCACAAACTGTAAATGAATCTAATATGAGATTTGTGGTGTGTAAATGTTGTGCCAAGTGAGGCCATACGATTTCCACAGTTTTTGTGATTGATGTGAAAAAACAGAAGTAAACTTTTGTAATCACTTCCCTTATAAATGCAAGACTTTAAGGTCTATAAAGGAACAGCTACGTGAGAGGTCTGTTTCTTTTTGATGCGAGAGCACATTCAGCAGGTTTCTTTGTCTGAGCAGATGACCAGCTGGTCTCACATCCTGCCCACCCCCTCCCCCTATCTGGTGGGACAGAGGAGTAATGGGAGGAGTGTGTGTGTGTGTGTGTGAGAGAGAGAGAGTGAATTATATATATGTGGTTGTAGAGGGGGGGGGGGTGGTATTTTATTCTGGAGATGGATTAACAGGAGAAGAGGGGGCCTCTGGCACCTCAACAGGAGGAAGTAATCTGGGAATTGAACTGAGCCCCGCTGATCCCCAGTCTTCTAGGACTTGAGGGTTTGGGCCTTCCATCCATCTTTCCATCTATGAACACTGGAGTCTAAGCTATTCACCCTAACCCAGGTAAATTATTGCAAGGTGAATGCATTTGGCCTGTTGGGATGTGACAGTTCCTACCACCAATAAAAGTTGGCAGATCCTTTGATAATGAACACCTTATACTCCAATTATTATAAGGTTTTGAGTACCACCCTGTGTGGTTCCACAAACCTGTAACACATGAGCACTATGTTCTATCAAATGATTCCCTGCTGCCAACCACAGGTCTGCATTGTGTAGTGTCTCGCCACTGTCCCGTGCACTATGGCCTGCAGCCTCAAAGGTAAACACAGAGGCAAAGCTCCAGTGAATAATTAATGGTGGTGGTGGCGGTGGTAGCTGTTTGCAGTAGGGGTGAGTCTGTGGCTTGTGGAGCGCTGTGATAGGATAGGAAATGCATTGGCTGCCGACATCAAGTACACACAGACAAGACGTACAAGGTGATGCCATTTTCTCTTTTTAGCCCACTGTATTTAAGTGTGGATTTTATCCTGTCAGTGTTTAGAAACTCTTAGCTAAAGGGCACAGGGCCACTTGTAGCTAGAAGCAAGGAGTGGCACTCCTAAATCCTTTTTACAAATACACATAAACTAAAATACAGAACAAGTAGCAAACCGTTTCTCCTGGAGCCATTAGAGAGGCAGCAAATGTACTCTTCACACGTAGCTAATTTAGGGCCACAATTTGAAGTGTAATCCAGTCTAAACTCCAGAATATTTGATATGCTGTACAACAAAACAAAAGAAGGTAGCAAATCCTTAAAATCTAAGAAATTTGTGCAAAACAGACCACATGCCAACTGTCTGTGGCATTTGCCTGTTTTCAACAGTTTATGTTTTGGCCTAAAAGAGTTCAGTCCCACCGATGGGCATGTGGAGTTTGGAGTGTTTAAACTCAGCAGTGGCATTTCTTTGGGATAGGATGCTGGTTCTGAAGCTTTTGATCATACAGGAGCTCAGGAACCACACTCTCAGTCACACAAATGGCCCTTTGAGGCTAATCTGTCAGGGTGCCGATGTCCCTGTGGAGGAATAGGTCATCCAGGATGGCATTAAATCCAACCACAAACAAATGCTGCCCTTTATCTGCTGGCCACACACAATCACTGAAGGCCTGTATCACTCTGAAACCTGATAGCCGGCACATCCTGAGTCCAGTGTACTTTCTGTACCAGTGATTTTTAGGATGTGCCCCTCAGCTTTAGACCCTTTTCCCATTTATTTATTTATTTCTTTACTGTTGGCCATGTCTGTGACATGCAGGGAAAGAAGCAGTGCTTTACATCTTCACGTGGCTTTAGTAATAGAGTGGAGTTTGACTACCTTATCTGCACTGTGGCTGCCACATGCTTTTTTGTTGCTTTATTCTGTTTTGAAACAGGTGGCCAATTCTAAAATGACTTTCTGCCTGGGGTAGTCCCAGTGGCAACACTGCTGTGGGACACACTTATAGCCCTGGTTTGTTTTTTCTGTGGGCAACTCCATCAGCGTGTACGTTCAGGCCTGTCTGATTTGTTGACGCCTGTATATTTCTTGTTGATTCCGTTCTGTTGGGAGCGTCTCTTTAAAGCAGGAAGTAGGAATAATCAAGTGGGCCATGGTGGAATGCCCTGTTTTTGTGAAATCTCCATTCTAAACTCTTGTTTTGTAAAGAAACTTCAAATCCGTCCTTGATAAGAGTATGTTTGATGGAAAAATTAATGTATATTTTCTTGTTTACTCCAGTGTCCCTCCTACATGCAGCAGTGTTTCTGTATGGTTTAATGCATCACCCTCTTCCTCGCCGTCTCCCTTGTATGCAGACGCTCAAGCATCTGATAGCATATTTGTAAATGTATGTAAAGCATCTTGTTTCTGTGTAATCCTAAAAGATGTGTCACCAACCCGTGAAGGAATGTTAAGCTCAAAGTATCAAGAGTCATGATAAAGGAGTGCAGTACTACACTCGAGGCTGCAGCTCTGTTTACTACTATCATGGCAGTGTTTACACCTCTCAGATGCTCTTCCTTTAAATCCTTATCTCTTTGCCTGTCATCTCCAGCATGCAAACATTTGGTTCTATTTGGGGAATATTTTTCCCCAACCCAAATGTTGATTGGTGATTGGGCTGATGCTCCTGGTTGTGTTTGAATTAATCTCTTCACATGTAGTCTTTTATGCACATGTACACATTTGTATTTTTTTAATTTATCGTGGAGGTTAGTGTTTGGGACTTCCTGATCATTAAAGCTACCATTGACTGAATAATCATTTAACTTATCTAAATTGCTGTGTTCCCTACAGCTCTTCCTTATTGATCATATTATTGATTTTGTCTGCCATTAGCCAGAATTACTATATGTTGCAGAAACATGTTAATCTTTATAACAATATAATAATACACAATAATATAATGAATGTATCTATGTTGTTACTGTTGTTATTGTTACTTATTTGTTTGTTCTATCATTGATGTCTTAATGACTTTGTTTATCTTATTTGTTAATGTTGCATGTGTTGCTGTCTGTATAGTACCATAAAAAATAATCAGGTTCCCTTTAGCTATCGTCAGTTACAAAATGATCACTATTTGACTGATTTACAGTCGCTCTCAGTTCCAAGTTTAGTTGAACAAAGGGTGTCTATTGTCTTGCTTTAATACATTTTCTTCCCCCATTGTGTTATTGCCTTATGTGGGTTTGTCTTGTACTGTTATTTTGGCAGAATATTGTTGTTATTTTTATCAGTTATATTAATCTTTGTTGCAACACACTGCTTTGATGTGAAGAACAGAGTCGGAACAGTTTTAGTTGAAGCATGATATCCTAACCTTTCTAGTGTGGAAAATAAACACAATTTTCAGTCAATTTAAACTGAATAGAGCTATCCAGTTCCAAAGATTAAAAAGACCCGAAGCCGTTCTGCTGCAGTTGCATGCAGACAGACATGTTGAAATCTAGAAATATTCCCCAGACGGGTGACACTGGTGCATAAAAGCACAGAGGGGCTTCATGAAGATTTCTATATGAAGCAGTCTTCCAGCAAATATTACCACTTTCTTAAACTGTTTAAACCGTCTGAACTTCTGAGTCTGTTTTTCACATGAGAGTGGACTTTACCAGTGATGCATGGCCGTGGTTAGTTCATTATTTTTCTTTTGTGCTAACACAATATATCGCTGGCCTCTAATAGAGAGGTGCTGATGGGTAAATGCTTGTATGTGTGATGGGGAGAATCGGTGTACAAGGTCAATAGAAAGCACAGTAGGGTTCTTAGGAGACAACAAAGCAGCATGCACGCATGTATGTGTCATGCTCATGCCAGTGATGAATAACAAACGGAGCAGTAACTGGTCTGGTGGTGGTGGTGGTTTGTGTCCACTATGGGTCCACATCAGCAGGACTGTCAGTAGGCCCCTAAGCACACATTTTAAAATCTCAAATGGCAGAAGAATGCTCCCGTTTTCTGTTTTCTTTTTTTAATGTTTTGGCTTCAGCACTTAACCCTTTCCTCTGGTTTTTTTCTTGTGTTGATGTGTTTTCTTTTAAGAGAGTTGATCTAGTCACGACCAAACGACCAAATCTGATGACTGATTAAGCAAGTGCTGATAGACAGCGTATTGTTTACAGTGAAAGGTCAGTTATTTTAACTTGAGGAATTGAAGTAATTCACAATGCTTTTTGTGTTCATTTTCTGCGCTCTTTGTCTCAGGCTGCTTTCTAATAATGTTTCTCCCATCCCATCGTTTGACTTGCTTTTTTGGTTCACACTCATTTCAACTCAACTTTATAATGCTTTTTCATATTTCTTAACCACTTTGGAAAAGGGACTAGCTTTGTATAATTAACTCTACATAACTGTGTTTGCACTGCAACATGTGACATCCAAGGAAATGCAGGCATGTCTGGAATCTCCAGGAGTTTGCCCTGCCCTCTGGAAACTGGACTCACTCCTCTCTCTTTCTCACACAGGCACACACTTGAACTTACTCATTTCACATTCCTGTTGGAAAAGCCCACACACAGACACTTTACATAGTGCTGAAGCTCGTCTGATATACACAACGTGTTTAATTCTCTAGCTAATTACCTTAATTTAGATTTCATGTGTTTAACCACGAGCTTCCTCTTATTCAAATGTTGTAATTAATCTAGCCCCTGTTCTTCTAGGACCTAAAACACATCTGAGAATACAGTGGCAGAATCCCTCTGAAAGAATCAGCTCAAAATGAATTTCAGCTCATTTTGCAGATGCAAGCAACACCATATTGATTTTAAGATGTAGACTGATTGTGCAGCAAGAACTTGCCATGGTAATTTTTAAGTTGGTTTAGAGACTGTGCTGACGTTTCATTATGTGTTTTTATTGTAAACTCCCCTCTGTTTTAAGTGTGGGTGTCTTCAGATGACGTGGCTCATCCACCTTAATTTCATCTGTACCTACCCTCCTTGTCCTTATCTACAAGTAACTATTTGTCCATAAATTAGATTGCACCAAACACTTTAAGTAAGACTTATTTTTGCATATATGCTAGCAATGATTACAACAGTCTACCTAGAACTCACACATATTTTTAGAAGTCCTATCACAATCCACCTTCATGGCGTAGGGCTTGCTGAAGAGCTTTTCAGACAGCCACCAGAGATCAGCATGTGCTTGCCTGTGGGCTTAAGGCTAGTGTTTTGGTCGTTCCTGGTGTTGATCCTCCCTGGAGTCATGTGGGAGAGGAGTGCAGACAACTCTGTAATTATGCTGTCTCCATGACATATTAATGGTGTTTGGCTTGTAATCCCAAGTAACACCATCCCTTTTTGTATTGAAGATAAGTGTTTGTGCTTAAATAAAATGAGCTCTTCCCTACCCCTTGAAAAAATGAATATCACAGAAATCAAATGAGACGATTACATCATGGTTGTGCTGTGCAGATGTTCACATGCTGTTTGTTATCTTTGGACAGATAATATGTCTGATTGAAGCAATCGTGTCTCGGCTTCTAGCGTCACATGGGAGCTTTCTGCTTCCTTGTTCCCCTGGCTTCTTCACTGAACAAATGCTGGTCTCCAAGGTGATGGATCTCCCAGGACCAGTGGTCTACCTGATGCAGGGGCAAGTTTATACCAAGTTGTCAGGGAGAGACACCAGATGGGCTTGGGCTTCCCTGTCACTAGCTGTGTGAGCGCACAGAGGACGTATCTGCTTGCAGCAGAACAACCTTGGCCTCTGCTCAAGCCAGAGCTGTCACACAGAGAGAGACAGAGGGTAGACCTGCTTTTCTCAGAGCCACTATGTCCTTGGGCTTTGAGAAGTACCGCAGCAATGCAGAGACACTTAATAGTAACACCTAAAGTAGAGCAGTTATTTTTCCACTGGGGGTTGGATGCTAGATCAGTGAACTACATAAAGCTGACTTTATGGTGCTCCTCTCATCCACTTACTGATCTTAGTTTTGTAGCATCTGCGCTTTTCTGAGAATATGTAAGCTTATAATTCTAAATATATAATTTAAGTCACTGAAGACAAGCTGTACACAGTCGATTATTTAGTTCAGCTGATTTAAGTGTGTTTTGTTTGCATTTGGTTATATATGAAAGTCGGACGTTAGCCTTTACTTTGACCTTTTAAAGTGTTTACTCTTTTTTTAAGTAAATACATAATAAATAATACATTTAAATAAACTGTGGGAGCGATTGTGTAATCAAGATTTATTGTATTCAGGATAAACTGACAGATGTTTTTTCAGCTGGTGATTATGTAGTACAGGCTTGACTGTTCATGTCATCTGATCAAGTTATGTTTGTTCTAGCCATGATCGAGCCATAAATAGATTCAAGCAGATGAAAACTATTTTTTTGTTAATATCTGAATGTTTTGAAATTCTGGTATGGGTCTTTTGGCTGGTCACTTAAATATTAATGTTATATTGGAGACTCGAGTGAGACGATGTCAGTTTAACAGAAAAATTCTTGAAGGAGCCATGCAGAGAAAGAGAGAGAGAGAGAGAGAGAGAGAGAGAGAGAGAGAGAGACCTGTGTGAAGCCAGATGCACCAGGGAGAATGGCCAAAACGGTTACTGGAAAACGATAGACACCGAGCCACATGATACTGTGAGGGAGGCCACAACCTGGGCGCATACAATGACTCGATTGTACTGAAGCTGTTCATGCACTCAGTGCACACTCGTACGTTGGTCATTTTGTTTAGCCAAAGTGTTCCCCATACTCTGGATTTGTTTGTTGTATGTGTTGACTCTGTAACTACTAGCCAGCAAATTACTTATTGGGGTAATTGTAGGGTCAGAGTCCTTGGTTGCCATGGTAGTGCCCTACAGCTCAGCTCCACTACGAGATAAACTAAAAGCTGGCAGACCGGCAGGCAGCACATACCGGAACCAGCCCATCCAGGAAAGAGCCAAACGTCCTCTGTGGACTATAAACAATGGCGCTTCTGGTTTTGTGTCATGTTTGTGGGAACACAGAAGGAGAATGAGAGCACGTGATGAAGTCAGTTTTCTGATCTCCCCGTGCTCGCATTCATTCTTGCTGTGTGAGAACATGGCTTGAGAATGTCAGGACATTGCTTTAAATGAATGGCAAAGTCTGAATAGCTACAGTGTGCGCTTGTGTGTCTATTAGTATGTCAGCAACTAAGTGTTGCTAACAAAAGTTAGACCCATCCCTTTGTGTTTACTTTGTGGTCATGATTTGCTCTGTGACATTCCAAATACCTGCAGGACCAGCCCTCATTTACATTTCCAGGCAATGTTGGTGTTGATTGTGCCACACCCTATTTTACCTTTGGTTCATCATAAGACAGGCTGTTTGCTCAGTGCCTAAAGCACTTTAAAGTTTTACACTGTATTGTTTCCTGCTTTTGCTAATGTAGAAGTGAGAGGTTTTCAATATGGATATTGATTATGTTGTATTGTTTTAGTTGGGTGGTAGATGAGCTGTATGAAACCTGAAACGCTGCTGCTTTGAATTTGTTTTGGATTGCAAATCTGCACAGGGACTCTGCATTGACTCTTTCTCTCGCTTTCTGTGAGTGTTTGTAGATCATGTTGTGGACAGGTGTCCTGGATTGGAGGAGCAAGCTTGTCTTTCACTGTGACAGTGTTAGTAACCAAAGCAGTGATTAGCCCACCAATAAGGCAACCCTGGAAGGGATTACTTGTCTATTTTTAAAATGCTGACTAGAAAATCGCTTTAATGCACCAAGCAATCACCATCCTTGGCTACAGAGTGTATACCCACCTGATGCCACAGTGTTTCCCTGTATCTGCCTTTAGAAAGTGACAACAGAATAGACTGAACTTTGCCTTCTGTTTCATGTTGATTATGGTCACAGAATGGCAATTATAACCTCCTAAAGAAGTGTTATTTTACTGATGAAGTGGAGCTATTGCAAGAAAGTGGTGACATTTGAAAATCCCACTGTAATGAGGCATATGTGTGTCACAGTGGTACTTCTTGCATGTGTGTATGTGTGTGGAGGAGGCTTATACAATGTCATGTCCACCTGTTGCCTCTCAATCTTTTGTCTTGTGTTCTCTGGGCTCTACATCCACGGGTACACACATGGAGTAGGATTTCTGTTTATTTTACCATGCCATTGTAGATGGAAGATGCAGCTGTCTGATGGGAATTTAAAAGAATATTCCAGGCTGGCTGAGTTCAAGCAGATCCAGTGTTACGTCAACTCAACAGCACTATTTCCCAGGAGGTGAAAGGGGGAAAACCCCCTGTTGTCACTGTTGTTGTTTATTAACCATATTGACGTTGGAAAGGCCTCTGCACGCACAGTAGCTCAGTGTAAACACTATCAGGCTGTACTGTTGCTCCAGTCGGTAGTTTGAGGTTTTTATGTTAATTCAATAGAGGATCCCCTCTTTGCCTCAGCAGTTTGTTTTCTTTAGCTGCTGTCTGCATAAATACATGTGTAGGCTCGAAAGGCATAAATACACATGTTCATTCATACACACAACCAGAAACACATAAACAGCATGAATCCCAAACCCCTTCAGATAGCGCTCATCATCCGTTCCTCAATGACGCTGACCTGACAGGCAAATGATTTTAACAATCACTGTGGTTGCTAAAATACATCTTTAACCTCAGTCTTTTTTTTGCCTTTTCTGGCAATGGGAAAGTTATTATCTGTCTTTTGAAGCAGGTGTAACAACAATTACAAACATGTGACATGAATTAGCCAATGAATGATGACTTCAGTGTTTTAAAAATCCATGTTATGTTGTTCTCAACAGTCTGCAATGTTATTAAGAATTTTGCCAAGTATGAACTGTCAAGAACCTCCGGGCATGTAGGAAAGAAAATTTAGAGTGAAATGTCCTACCCAGTGTAAGAAAACTGGGTTTGAGTAGATGATCATGGGTCCTCCAACAAGACAAAGACCCACATTTGGAGGCTGTTATAGCTGCCAAAGGGTGTGCAACCAAATATTAAGGAGGGGTGCCTTTATCCACGCCTGTGCTGTATTCTTCCGTTTCTTCTTTGTTACAACATGCAGTTCAAAAACAACGTTTTTGGTTAAATTACTTTGGAACTCCAATTAATAAAGATCCTGATGATATTAATTTGGTACATTTACATTTGTTTCTAAAGATATTATACAGGTTATGCAAAAATGAAGGGGTGCCAAAAATGGTGAGCAGGACTATATTTGTATTAGTTGGGAGGGAAATATGGTTTTGTACAGCTTTAATCTGCCTTTAGTGTCTTTAATTTCTCGCAAGTTCTAATATTGTATGTAGTGGTTGGCTCGGTTGTTTCTTGGCCTGACTTTTGGCAGTTTTTTTCTTTCCGCACACATCAAAGTCATCAGGACAGGTGTAAGTACTGTGGATTTGAGTTAGTCAGGCTGTCAGTTGCACCGGCTTTACCACTCCCTTCTCTCTGTGTGGCCCTTTGAGCCTGGGGGGACTGGAGCCGGATATAAGAGTAGTCACGACTGAAAATGCCACTTCAGAGAGACACAAAGACTCAGGCATATATACAGAAAGCACAAAACACACAGTTAAACACACATGATGCATCACAAGTACCATTAAGCGTGCATAGTACTGGAGTGTTTGTGGATTTGGTTGTGTTTTTCTCTCACACACACCCACCTGAGCTGTGTGTGGGAGATGACGGGGAATGCACAGGAAGTAGAATGTAAGCTTACAGTTGTGAAGAGGTAGATGGTTGTTTTGTTGGCGGATGACAGGGGCTTTTCGTCAGGCCAATGGGAGCATTTCACCCCACACTGCGTATGGGCCACAGTGGGACAGACTAAACACATAATAAATGCCACTATTCATTTGTCAGAGAGAAGGGCCAGAGTCTTTAGTCTGAGATATTTTTTGGTCAGTGGCTGAAGTCTTTGTCCCCATTAGTGGTGGTGCAGACTGCCCAGAGCTCTGTGGGAATCCATTGTTTACCCTCCATTCTTCATTAATAATCTACCGTCACTCCCTTTCTCTTAGTTTTCTTCTCCCTTCTTTGCGCACAATCTTCCTTTTCTTCTCTGAGCTGTTCTTACTTCTGTCTTAGTCATTCCTACTTTTGTTGGCCTTTGCCACTTCCTTCTTTCAAGTCTTTATCAGTCCATTTCTCTCCTTCGCTCTCTCTCTCTCTTTCTCTCTGTCTCTTTCGTCGTTTGGGACAATGGAGGAATCCCCTAGCTGGGCTGGAGAAAGGGGGGCAGCTTGAGCTGGACTGTGACTGACAGCCCTGTGTGGGATGGCTGCTTGGCCTTTGTCCTTGTGCCAAGGAAAATGGAGGGAACCCAGAGAGGTGAAACAGTGGGAAGGAGGAGGGGAAGAAGACCAGTTAGAGTGTCATTCATGTGTATAAGTTTTGGGAACTCTGGGCTTCGAACAATGCACTCCAGGGGGAGGGGATGCTCTGGACAAGCAGCAGAGGAACATCAGGCTATGTTGCTTGATTAGCGTCTTGAAATGAGTTGAGTATGGGCCTGAGTTTCAAATAAACACACGGAAGATGGATAGAAGGTTTAGTTAAAAGAGCAAGATTTAATCCAGAAGTAATCGGTGAGAGCAGTCAGCTCACTCAGGAGCTGAGTTTATACCACAACAACGACTGCTGGTATGTAAAGAAACTTTGTGCAATAATGAGCTGTTTTTGAGTGACCAACCAGGTTACTCAGTCAACCAAATCTTCCCAGCTCTTTATTTGCCCGGACACCGAAAGAGTCCAGGCCAGCACAAAAGCATGTGCCCTTCCCTCCCCTCCTTTTGAGCCCCTCACCCCGGTAGTGTGCACGCAGTGTGTGTGGATTTGTAGTTTGTATGCATTGAGAGAGGATGGGTATTTGGCGAAGAGGGACCATGAGGACTAGGCCGACAGGCAGATTTGGCACAAGATTAAGAGGCTCAGGAATGTGTGAATAGGAATTTCATTTGTGTGTTAGAGTAAAGAGAGACCTTTAGTGACGGTGTGTAATTTCACTTCATCTTTCTGGAAACTTGGATTGATTCATGTGTGGTTCCATTGATTAAATGGCAAGCTGAGACCTGATCAAGTTGGTTCGGCCCTTTTTGGTTTCGTTTTTACTTAAGGCCACTTTTTATGGCCTACACTAAATAAAATATGCCAGCCACTTTTTTTTAAGTTAGAAAAGAGCTGCTATATTTGCCAGTTTCTCTGTAAAGTCCCCCTGGAAAAAGAAGAAAAGTTTGAATTGAGTGTGTGTGGCAGGAGGAGCCTGCTCTCTGTGTAGTCAGATGGCATAATTGGAGGGAAACTATAAGCTAAATGGAATCACTTGACTGGAACACTGCAACCTCTGTAAACATCAGGCTTCATCTCACCGCACCTACAGTGGTGCTCATAGAGGCAGCATGCATTTACTCACATGTATCAAACACACATATTTTGCTTCTGGTGTATCTGGACACATTTTAATTGGTTTCTCCTGAGTGATGTGAGGTCTGTAAACATTAACATTCCTTCTGGTGAATTTACAGCCTCTTCCAACGCACATAAACATGCTCATAAACACTTAGAAACAAACACCATCCGCTGCTAATACACATGAATACACAAGTATGCATGTCAACATGCTGCCCTATCCCCCAGACGTACACATGCCGAGTCCTCTACGACTGAAGCCAGAGTTCTTGGCAGCCTCAGCCAAAGACTTTGTAAACTGCGGTGTGTTTTAGACCTACAGCACAGGATCTCCTCTTCTGTGACTAAAAGATGACTGCAGTGTCCAAGCATGCATGCACGCATACAAACACATCCTGAGGCACATTAACACTCCAGCTGAGTGGAATGTAAGCTAAGCAGAGCGATGCAGATAAGACAAAGCCGTGCATCCTCTGAACTGTCCTTGGACTTGCACTGAAGTGCAGCGTGTCTTTTGCTTAGCCACACACACTCACACACTGCTCTGTGTCACAGGTTGTTCTGGGGTGACCAGGCTTTATTCATTGTATAATAATGAGAGATTTCTCAAGTAAGTACTCACATCACCCAATCCATTTGCCACCAGCTTGAGTTGTTATACAGATACAGTTCTCCCTTTTGTGCCATCTTAAATGTCTTCCCCCTACATTTTGTGCATCTGTGTCAGTTCTCATAGTTCTTGTAATTGCATTTAATGTAATTTACCTTTTACCTTTTTTCCTCTGGAATTCACAAATTTAATAAATGGACTGTGAATAGTGATTCCTGTATGTTTCAGTCTTTGCCAAGATTCTTTGAAAAAGCTTGATAAAGAGTTTCCACGCAGGTCACGTCAATAATAACTAATTTAGTTTATGCAAAACTAGCCCTCTGAAAATGGGGTGTGTTTTTGGTGAGTTGTACATTACTGTTGATGCACTGAGACCCCACACTGCCCCCTGCTGACACCCTTATTAACCACCTCCCTTCTCACACCTTTTCTGTTCAATGATAACATGTCCTCCCCTTGAGAGAGCTTCACTCCCTTCACAACTTCTGTATGATCTCTATTAAAACATGCTAGTTGCAAAGTTGTAAAAGTAAAGCACCTAACTGGTTCTCACCAATGTGTCGTCTGACTCTGCAAATGGTCTCACACACCCACAGTCGCAGCCCTTCAAAGGCTGTCTGAGTGACTGAGCAGGCTGCCCTTGCTTACTATAATACAATGAAGAGACAGTGGCGGTACACTAAATCCCACTGCTCTCACTTGTTATTCCAATTGACCCATTGACCCATGTAGCACTGCTTGTCCTCCATTGTTGGATTTGAAAATACAACAGTTGGTTGGGAAAGAAGCAGGGACATGCAGTCTGTCCAGTCTTCAGTAATAAAGTTAGCAGTTGTTAACCGTTCTAAAATTAGATGCATCAAAGAATTGTCACATCCCTTAAGTAAAACATCAGTATAAGATTGGATAAGGCTTTTCTCAGAAAGCTACTAAAAAGATAAACATGTTATAAAATCACATCTTGCCGTTCTGCTCCTGGAGTAAAGCTGGTTTCAATGAAAAGCGTCACAGTTGCGTCCTAGAAACACACATATGACCCTGTGTGCTAGAGGCCACTCAGGAGTGAATGGCCATCTTTGTGAGTGGTCATAATTACTTGTTCATAGGCATTATTGCATTACTGCCTAGTTTTCCACTCATCATTGATCAAGCTCTGGACGATATCAAGGGTTAAGAGGAATACGCTGATAGAAATGCTCTGGGTAGAGCGATCATTTATTGTCTTACTTACACAGTCTTACTTAAAGCTCAATTAGAAATGTTAGGTAGCACAGTGTGCTTGTTAAGGTGTGTGTTTTTGAAAGCACCCATCTTTTCATCTTCGGATATCACCTGTTCTGCCAGCATGGTTGCCTCCCCCCCCCCCCGGGGGCCGGTTTCCATCTGGGCTTGGCCTTTGTCACATGATCATCCTGAGCTCCTGTCTCCTGTTCCTGCCATCTGATTCTTCTCACCTGCTACTCTGTGAGCCAACACCTTTTTAGTCTCTGTCTGGATGCATCCCTTCTTTTGGGTGTGTTGCCTGGTGTGTTTGTAGATTTCTGTCCATTTCAGTCACTTTCAGGTCAGGAGGCTACTTCAGACCTTCAGTCTTATTCTTTTAAATATTAGCAAACAAACTAACAAGCAGTCATGCACTAAGAATCAGAATGTTTCTGAGAAAAATCCCACATCTAAACACAGCACACATAACTAGTTAAGAGCAGGAAGTGTGTGATTGAGGAACAGAGTGGAGCTGAGCTGTAGCATTCTTCTTTTTGGCAGCATAATTGTAGAGCTGTTTCCCAGCAAAGCATTGTGTTTTTTACACTTTTGTCAGACAGAATCCTGACAGTACATTTCAAAGAGGCTTTTGTGTTGATTTATTTTACTACATTTTTGTGCACGAGTTTAAAGATACAAGTGTAACAGGTTTATGTTTTTGAAATTTTGGATTTTTCAGTTTAGTAATGGACACGCAAAGATGTTGTTTTGAGCAGAACATAGCTCAAAGGTTTAATTTGAATTAATGTTCAGGCTCCAGGCTTGCAGACATGTTTGCAACCGATGCATCTTTGAATAATGAGTCTTTACCCCAAAAAGCGCTTGTTGGCAAGTTCCTCAGGAGTCTTCCTCCTTTACAGCGTCTGAGAAATCTGCTGTCTGACAGGACAGACAGTGTGTCCTCTGTGGGCTCAACAACCAGGGACTGATTGAAGGGTTAATAACGGCATAGTTTTGGCCAGTTACTCTTGCTGTCTGCGCCAGCTTGTCTTGTGTGTCCATCTGAACGGCAGATGACACACAGGCGCACACACACAGTGCGGCCGGCAGAGGAATGTTTCTGAATGCTGTCCCGTCCAACAACCAGGCTCTTGTGAAAGCACTTGGCAAGGCCTCAGCAGTCTCCTCAGCTCTTCTAACGAAAGCCACTTTGTTTGGCTGCTGTTGCCATGGTGAAGAGGAATTTTTGGGAGGAATATGAGGATGGAATGTTTTTAAATCCCGTGCTGGAGATGGCCCTTGACTGAATATACAGGATGTTTTTGTGTTCACTTTGCAGTTATTAAGGCCGAGAGGAACCGAATAATTATTCACCTACTGTATGGTGGGTTGTTGCAGTACTCGTTTGGGTTTTCTCAAATCCATCTCTTTAGTTTTTGGGGAGTTTGCCACACCCATTTTCAGACATAATCTTTACCTATTTTAAACTCTTTTACTGAAGGAAATGGCAATTATCTGTTTCATCTTTTAGTCAATGGAGAAAAATTGCATGCAGATATTTATTATTACTCATTGCTCAAGCACAGATGCCAGATTTTCTCAGGTTCCAGCTCCTGAAATATGATGACCTGTTATTTTGCCCTACATTGTAGTTAACGTAATGGGTTTGATTTGTTGTTTATCCTTGGCCCATCTGTCTGGGAAGGATCAGATAAAGTGAGTACCTGCCTCAGGAAGTGTTTTATATTTTTGATTAATGTGGTACCACGTGTCTTTACAGCCTTTCTTCAGACTACTGAACCTACGGAAGCTCGGCCTGAGTGACAATGAGATCCAGAGACTCCCTCCTGAGGTGGCCAACTTCATGCAGCTGGTGGAACTGGACATCTCCAGAAACGGTACACAAATATAACTTGGCACTTTTGTCATGTTCGCTTTTCTGCTATCTCTGCCTCAAAGACCACTCATCATTTTGTAGTTACACCCCAAAACCACAAATTGCAAGAAGCCAGTTCTGTCTGCTAAACTAGTTGTTATCATGTGGTACTAATTGGTAGGAGCCATAACCAAAGCAGCTGATGAAACGGCACACAAGCAGCAGTTGTTGGCTAAATATTAGCTGATTCTCCTTGCCAGATTATTCAGAACCCCCTCAGGCACAACAGTGTTCATACATTAGTTTCCCATCCCTCGAAATAGCTAAACAAGGAAAGAAAGAATTTTCATCTCATGCTGATTCTGCCTTCAGTTATACATGTCACACAGAGGTAAGATGAAACTCTTTTCAGTTAGGCCCGCTGTATTATTTTCTGCTGTAACACGCACATATACTTTGCCCTTTCTGCGTCCTTGCATACTGCACACAAACACAGTGATACTGCGTGGCGGGAAGGGCCTGTATGTTAGATATGAGACATCTGCTCTGCTACACACTGCATCGAGTGCAGCAGCAGCAGTGTGCAGTGGCCTGTAAGGGCCTTCCCCATCTGTCTGCCTGTCTGCTCCTGTTGAAGGACGGTGAACCTTAAAGCTAGATGGGCTCAGAAAGAATTGCTTATTGTGCACCTGCTGCATCCAGTGATAAAAATTCTTGTTTTTTTTTATGCATGTGCAACAGTCCACACAAGTGAAAGATGTTACGTTACCTACCCTTTATACTTGGGGGAGGTAGAATCTTCTGTTTTCTTTGCAAATAGGGAGTTTTAATTAGTGTTTGTCTTTTGTATCTGTCTATTTGACCCTCTCATAAATTATGTGTGGCAAATGAAATACTTTGAGACACAGATGTAGGGGTTAGATGGGCTTAGCGTGTCTTTTTTTCTGATGTCTCCGCTCTCAGTCATCTGGTTCTGATTACATAGAACTTAAAATGATGTGCTCAATAGAAATTCAGCCTCTATGTTGTGGACTCCTGCCCCTTGACATCCCCTCCCTTTTTTTTTCCTGCAGACATTCCTGAGATCCCTGAGAGCATCAAGTTTTGCAGGGCCTTGGAGATTGCAGACTTCAGTGGAAACCCCCTCTCCAGGTAAGTGGACTGTAACAGCCCATCAATATTTAGCATCACTGTAGAGGAGTTGAGGCTTCCAAGCTTTCACAAATGAAACAGAGCATGTGACTCGTTTGTTTGCTCTAATTACTTTATGATGTGTGCTCTGCTTTGTATTTTAAAATGCATGATCATGTGCATAACATCGTGATTTATTGCCAAGAAAGATCACGCCACAGAGCAGCAACTTTGAATACCTTAACATATGGAATATCCAGAGGGCAGTGAGTGTCTGTGTGTATGTCGGGTGATCCCATGTGTTGTACAGTAAAAGCCTGAGAGACTCTCCCTGCCATTTCCCCCCTCCCCTCTTCTCCACTGCCTCAGATTACCGGATGGTTTCACTCAACTCCGAGCGCTGGCCCACTTGGCACTCAACGACGTGTCATTACAGACGTTGCCCAGTGATATTGGAAAGTATGTACACTTTCACTACAGCTCATAGTAGTGTAGCAGAGCAGTAGAGAATCCAATGAGATAAGATGAGTTATATTTTTTATCCTTGGTGTTAACAGTCCTGTAAATAAATGGGACCCCACATGCTAATATATTTTAAGTTATAAATCTATTAAAAACCCCTGGTTTGGGGTTTCAGAGGGTGAAAATGTGAGTTTATTTCTTTATATTAATTATGTAGCAACATTTTTTTTAGTGTGGGATTAGATTCACCACAATGCACCAAAATGTTACTTTTACATCGTATATTTCCTGTTGAGGAAACAAGTTTGTTGCTAGAAGGAAGAATAATGTAAGAAATTCTATTGATTAAAGAAATACATGAAAACAATATGAATCTAATTGATTATCAGACTGTGAATACTTGTGTTTTTCTTCTGAAACCAAGTTAGGTATTTGATACATTAGAAGACTAAGCTGGTTTTCAAGGAGTGTAATTCTGTCACCCAATGGGCTCTGAGGCAGCTGGTCTCTGGGCTTTGGGCCACTGCTCTGCTCAGACAGATGGAAGAGCCCCTCGCCATGCCAGGCAACCCAGACGAACAGACCAGCCATCTGACTAACCAGTCCTCTCCCCTCTCTTCCTGCTCCTTCCTCCACTGCCAACTCTCCTCTTTCTCTTTTTTTCTTGCCACTCCTTCTTTTATAGTCTGGCCAACCTGGTGACGTTGGAGCTCAGGGAAAACCTGTTGAAGTCTCTGCCTACGTAAGTGTCATCTATCTTCCGTGCACTTGTGCATGCCTCAGTTTCCCCCCAGCTGTTTTCATTAAGAACAGTTGTTTTAACTTCTGCTTGTGTTAGTGTAGAGCACACACACCTTAGGTGTGTACTTGTAGCAGCATAGATTTAAAAACATTCTTTACATATGTGAATGAATGGTCTGCTGTCATCCTATGCATAGTTAAGCTCCTTGTTCACCGAACATATTTGTGTGACTTAACCTGTACAATATGGTGGGCAGGTCACTCTCTTTCCTGGTGAAACTGGAACAGCTGGACCTGGGAAGCAATGAACTGGAAGTTTTAGTAAGTCGACCCTTTAACCTTACTTCAATTGTATTTAGATATACTTTACATTTGTGTCAACATGTGACAGGTATCACAAACATTCCTGTCAGATTCCCACCACAGTAATTATGATCCAGACCACATGTTTACCTCAGAAAACACAGCAGAGGCAGTGTGTCAGAACTAAACATGCAGTGTGCCCCAGAGCGAGTGCTGCTTTTCGCCTGGGAACGCCCACCTGTCTCAATAGCACAGTAAACAATTCCTCGTGACTTGACGAGGGCGGTGGCCAGGCAAACGGTTGACATCATGATGAAATCTTGCCTACGTGTCCATCAAAAGCCAACTGATACTCTGCACCATTTCATCTATATCTTCAATTTAAATTTGAGCTTATTTTGAAATGCATGTTTACTAAATATATTAAAGTTTATTTTTGTTACCACAGTATCAGAAAAACACAGATATTGTATTATATATTCATATATATATATATATATATATATATATATATATATATAATTTTATTTTACATTATAGTCCCATCTACATTTTGTGCAGACATGGATATAATCTGGATTTTAATTGCATCTTGGTTAGTTCTAGTCTCTGGACCAATTTATTTAACCACATGCTTCAATGTCTTTTCTCTTCTTTTTTGTAGCCGGACACCCTCGGTGCTCTCCCCAACCTGAGAGAGCTGTGGCTAGACCGTAACCAGTTGTCCTCATTACCGCCTGTAAGTTTAGTTCTTACAAACGAATATGCCCTCGAAATATCTTTGTCAAACTACATTGTGCTACTCAGAATTTACTTAGTCGCACATATCCGAATTATCCTGAGGGACCTTCCCAAAGGGGTTAATAAAGCATATTCTCTTCTATTCTATATCCTCTGTTTGCTTTTGTGGGTATGATAATGTCTGTATTGTGCCTTCATGGTTCAATGTAAGTTGTAATTTAATATGTGTGTGCAGGAGCTGGGAAACCTTCGGAGGTTGGTGTGTCTGGATGTGTCAGAGAATCGTCTCGAGGAGCTTCCCTCAGAGCTAAGCGGCCTTATGGCGCTCACAGACCTGCTGCTTACACAGAACCTGCTGGAGGTCATCCCAGACAGCATTGGTAAGATACACAGAGTGGTTACAAGAGAGAAATGTTGTCTGAGAAAAGCATGACAGAGATTTGTGAAATAAAGTTAATGTCATCTCACCATTTTAAAAAAAATGTAATATATTTATGCTTCTGCTGCTAGATGAAAGTTTGCTATTTATTCATAGTGCACAGTTAATAAAGGGAAACGGCTTGTGTAAACAAGAACAGCACTGCCATCTAGTGGACAAATAATGGCAATAAAGGTATACGCAGGCAGACGTGGGACCTGTATTTGGCTTGCATCAGCTCAGAATTATTTAGTTATATGGAAAATAATAAAACAATATTGCTGCAGTCTGTTGAAGGCTTTGTGTCTCTGTCCCTAGGCTGTATGAAGCAGCTCTCCATCCTGAAGGTGGACCAGAACAGGTTGACCCAGCTGACTGATTCAATAGGGGAGTGTGAAAACCTCACAGAGCTTGTCCTCACAGAGAACCTTTTACAGGTAGGAAGATGGATATAAGCCGCCTACTCTGGCTTTCAACTGACCCACTTAATTTATTTATGCACACACCCATTATTATCAGTCCCATTAACAACAATTAAGTATTGTTATTGATTTCACTGATTATTAATGGCCTCTGTCTCTCTGTCTTTCTCCTCCAAAGTCACTTCCTCGCTCACTGGGTAAGCTGAAGAAACTGACCAACCTGAATGTAGACCGCAACCGGCTGGGCAGCGTGCCCAAAGAGCTGGGTGGCTGTGCCAGCCTCAACGTCCTCTCATTAAGAGACAACCGCCTGGGCAAGCTGCCTGCTGAGCTTGCAGATGCCACTGAGCTGCATGTACTGGATGTGGCTGGGAACAGGTACCCTTACTTAACACCCTGAGCTGTTAATAATACACAGCAGCTTTTCAGCTTTAAGAGTAGAGACATCAGTAGAAGGCCTCGGCCAGAATGGACCAGATTCGATCCTTTTAGCCACATTTGTCTACTTAATACATAAAATTACGTTACTTATTTAGCTTATTGGAAATAAATTTAATATAAATAATCATCATGTCAAAATGTATTATGATTATAATCATATTTTTCGTTTCTAAAAGGGAAATGTTACGCCTGATGTTCTCCCCTCATCCCTGTTTCACCAGATTACAAAACTTGCCTTTTGCCCTGACAAACCTCAACCTGAAGGCCATGTGGCTCGCAGAGAACCAGTCACAGCCGATGCTCAAATTCCAGACGGAGGATGACGAGCGAACAGGAGAGAAAGTGTTGACGTGCTATTTACTGCCCCAGCAGCCTTCTCCAAGCCTAGGTAAGTAGTAATATGAGTTACCTTGCTTCAGTGTTGCCATGATAGTTTTTTTTACACAAATTGCATGTTAAGAGTAAAATACCCTCTTTCAAAAAACATACTAGCATTAATGAACAAAACTCCATTTGTTAAAAATGTTAATATTCTATTGCCAGGTCCTGCTTGCAGCTGCGTTTTTATTGTAATTTTATTTGATCACAAGTTTTTGTATTGATTTTTTTGTAATTTGTAATAATTTTTAGTTAAATTAGCAAAAGATGAAAGGCTCTACTTACCTAATTATTACAACTGTTGGACCACTTCAGCATCCGCTTTGCCCTCCTCTTCGTTTTCCACAGAGAACCTCCTGCAGAACAGTGTGGACGACAGTTGGACAGACAGCAACCTGAACCGAGTGTCAGTCATTCAGTTCCAGGAAGAGACCAAGGCTGAGGAGGAGGATGATGAGGCTGCTGCAGAGCGCAGAGTGAGGAAGCACACCAATGCATCCTATTTAATTGTAGATTATATTGTTGTCATCCTAGAAATGGTGCCTGAGTTTAAGTAAAGCCTGGACAATGTGATCTTGAAGGTTTTTCATCTAGTTTGCTTTTCTTCAGGGCCTTCAGCGCAGAGCCACCCCGCACCCTAGTGAACTAAAGGTGATGAAGAAGGTGATTGAAGAGAGGAGGAATGAAGCCTACACATCCAGACCTGATGGAGAAGAAGAGCCCCTTGACTCACAGGTACATCATCACACTGTTCAATGAGTATTTGGCCATTAATCTTAATGTAAATGCAATATATTTTTAAGTTTTAGACTCTGATACTGATATACTAACATTTTTTATTTTTAGGAGAAACGGCTCAGTGACCTCTCCAATCAGAGCCATGACTCCCAGGTGTCCAACAGCACACTGTCAGCCACCTCCCACGAGGACAGACAAAACATGACCCTGGCATCACAGAAGGAGGACCTTGTGGATGGCCACTCCCCTCAGGAGGAAGAAGACCTAGATGAGATGGAAGTGGAGTACATTGAGGTGATTACAGACAACAACCTTTGGTATAAATATAAAACTTGCATTTGCTATTGATAGGCATAAATCCCACTACTTTCTTTTCTTCAGCCAACTGTGCACTTCGCTGAAGAACCCATCATCCGTGGTGGGGATGAGGATGATGATGAGGATGGGGAGGATGGCGAAAGGAGTGATGAGGAAGACGAGAGACCATCTTTTCCTGCAGAGAAGCAGCGTCTGATCAGAAAAGACACACCGCACTACAAGAAGCACTTCAAAATCACCAAGCTGCCCAAACCTGAGGCCGTGGCTGCACTGCTGCAGGGCTTCAGTCCTGATGGCCTCAATTCTCCAACACAAGCTACCGAAGATGAGCAGGACGAGGAGGAGGAGGAGGAGGAGGAGGAGCAGTGCGTTGGCATGCTTCAGCAGCAGCGCAGGATAGAGGACCTAGAGGACAGCCGACATCAGGGAAACTCCAGTCAAGTAAAGGTAAAAGGCAGACCCTGTCACAGGCAGCAAGTAGCCGGGGAATGAGGGTGATGGTTGTAAATTATACCAAACACACCAGCAGACATCTTCACCTGCAGAACATACAGACTGTAGAATAAAATCAAATCACAGGGGCTTTTTATTCTTTAGATTTCTTATTACCTCTTTGTGCCCTTGCAAGTTGCTCTGAGATTGAAGTGGGCCGCTAGCACTTAGGATAGTGTGCATGCAGGGTCATTGTGTAAATAAGGATGCCTACCCTTGTGCTATAAGAAAGTTTTTTTCACTAGCAGTCTCACCTGAATGTCTTGCTTTTTCATAGCTCTGCACCAAATGCCCAATGCAGTAGAGATGTAAAAACATGATCATGATGATTTGAGATGCCATTTTAAATACCTGGGGACATATTCACAAAGATTCTTAGTGTTAAGAGATTCCCTTAGTCGAGTTTTCTGTTCTCAGAATTATAATGTTTGTTAAGAATTTCCCCTTATAATTAGGACTAGATCCTAGTAAAGATAAAAGTGATTCACAAAATATCTTAGCCCTTAAAAGAGGTCTTAAGGTGAAACCACTTAAGAGTAGAGAGAAGGACTTTTACGAGGCTTAAGTTTAGTTGTTTGTTAGTTTTGTTTATTTATTTTACAGAATAGGTCTATAACACAACATCAGTGATGAGCCTAAAAAAGAAAACGTGTACAATAGACCCTTTCGTTGCCACAGGGTCAACCATGCCTCCTCACTAAGATCAAACTTTCAATCGGCTCCTTCCTCAGTCACTCAGAGAATGCTCTTAAATCACTTTTACGCTATGAGTCCTTGCTAAGATTTTTTAGTCTAAGTTAAGAGATGTCTGAGGGGATTCTTGGAATCTTTGAGAATGTGCCTTTTAGCCTTTGTTCAAACGGTGGTAAAAACACTTTAGAGATAAATATTTTAAGCCTTTCTTGCATAACATTGGCTCAGATCAGCACTAAACCTTTCACCATTATCAGCCACCTGTTGATTTAATTGAATAATGACATTTTCACACTCTGCTTTTATAACTTTGTGCGTGATTGTGAATGCGAATGAATGAAGTCTGCTCATGAAAATGATTCACTGTATTGATCATTAGTATTTGGGGAGGTTGTTGATTTGTCATGCTCATTGTAGAAATCCTTTTTAACAAAATGATCAAGCATAATCATGTCAGCCAATCTATTTGTGTGTGTGTGTGTGTGTGTGCGTGCGTGTGTGTGTGTGGATAACCTCAGGCAAACCACAACATGTACTGGCAGAGATGGAATGTAAGATGTAACAAGTTATGTTATTTGGGTCATTCTTTTTTCTTTTAAATCAAATTGAGAATTTTTGTCTTCTTAAAGATGTGATTTTATTTAGGCTGAAAATTGTTTTACTTCTACACTCCTTGGTCTATAAATTATATAAGTCACGTTACTGGCTTTAGAGGGAAATTGCGTTTGTGTTGTGGAGGCTGGGCTTGTTCTTGTTTGGGAGCTTTTGCCTTCTCTTGTCTGCTCTCTCTGTACTGTGTGGGGTTTTTTTGCGCTATAGCTGAGCTCCTTGGGTCTTGTCTTTCCACCTCTGCCTGTATTTGCTTGTGGTGGCTGGGGAGTGTGTGTGGAATGACTTGTGCTTCGAGGTGGACTTAAAAGTCACAACTTGCAAGCATACAGAGGGGTGTTGTGTGTTTGTGTGTGTGTGCGTCCGTGCAGGTGCGTGTGTGCATATTTTTATTTTGGCCTGACTAATCCGCATGCCTTCTTGCTGGTTCCTGTCCTAACAGGGGGTGTCATTTGATCAAGTCAATAATCTGCTGATTGAACCTGCTCGAATTGAGGAGGAAGAGGTCTGTACCTACTCTTTCCCATCCTAGTCTGTCTCTCTGTCCCTCATTCACCCACTCATTCCATCCACTCATATTCCGAAGTGGAGAGAATACCCACAGTAATGCACAGTTAATCCAAGCCAATCACTAGGGAACCTTTAATCACAACTCATTTACAAGAGGGCCAGTGTGGCACAACCTGGATGCAGGACGGAAGTTATTACAGCCAGAGTGCAGACCCTTTAACAATGGTAGTGGTGGTGACATTTTCATAAATGTCTATGTACACAGATGCCCACAATTGTGTTCCTCCTCAAGCTGAACTATATCTCTAAAGTGTTTTGTCATCATGCCATTTTTGACAGTGTCCAAATTCAACTTTGACTTTACATTGCCTACATCCACAAGTCCAGCATCAGGTTTTGTCACACTGCACCTCTCCTGCTTTTTGTCCGCTTCTGCTGCTTTTGCATCTTTTCATCCCCTGTCCACTGTTGCCCTGGAATGAATGGTGACGACGTAAGTCTGCTTTACCATCTTCCTCCAGGTTTTTCTTCTCAGTACACAGGTATACAGGGACAGCAGTTAACTCAGCTACCAGTCAGAAGAAGAGTTCCCCATGGATGAAGAAGTTTTATAGTGACATCTTTTGTAATAATGCATGATTATAATTTAAAATGCAAGAAAGAGCATGTTTGAAATTATATTTCTATGTCTTTTTTGCATGATTGGTGGAAAAAAAACTTGCAACAAGTTTCTTATTTTTGTTGTTTTTTTCCTGACAGTTTTACACCTTAATTAATGAATAATGCATACAAATACTGGAGTCTCATCAGCACTACAGAATCGAACTTCTCCCCATCCAGGACACAACACACTCTTTTTATCTACTATTCTCAACATTTCTCTTTATCTTTACGTCATTCATCTCCATTCCCTTCTTTTTTTGCATGGCTTGCAAAAATACAGTATCCAGAATTTAGTGTTTACAAACATACCTTTTAATGTTAGTCTCCACCATCTGAAGGCAGCACAGAGCTGCGCCACCTTTTGGCTGACAGAGGGATTTCACACTCATCATAGAGACAAAGATATGCGTGTAATTTTAACAACAAAATAACACCAGTGTGGGCTCATCTCCCTCTTAATTGGTCCTAAAGTTGTAATGGTGGGGGTTTCACTGCCTGTAACGTTGACTCACCCCTCTTCAAATTGCAGCACACTCTGAACATCTTGCGACAAACAGGCGGCCTGGGTATCAGCATCGCTGGAGGAAAAGGATCCACGCCTTACAAAGGAGATGACGAGGTGAGACGGTTACCTGCGTTGCAAAGACACTAGAAGTTACAGATTATTAAATGTTTTATTATATCTTTAGGGAATCTTCATATCCAGAGTATCTGAAGAAGGTCCTGCAGCTAGAGCGGGGGTCAAAATCGGAGACAAACTCCTGGAGGTAAAAAATAACTTTAAGCATCCACAGATTGGCGCTGAAAGAACATGTAACCTCACTCTGTATATGCACCTGTTTATCTCAGGTAAACGGAGTGGACCTCCACGAAGCAGAACATCACACAGCTGTGGAAGCTCTCCGTAGCTCCGGTGCCTCAGTTTCCATGACAGTACTGCGGGAACGCATGGTGGAGCCGGAGAATGCCATCACCACCACGCCACTTAGGCCTGAGGATGACTACTTCCCAAGGGAGAGACGGAGCAGTGGGATTGCCTTCAACATGGAGGCCAGTCCCAGTGGGCCTCGGCAGCGCTTCTCCACCTGCCTGATGCGCAACGATAAGGGTTTGGGTTTCAGCATTGCAGGAGGAAAAGGATCCACGCCATACCGCACAGGAGACACTGTGAGAAAACTACCAATCGTACCCTACAAAATTAACAGTTTTAGAATCATTGTGTGATCAATTTAGATCATTGGTTTCTCTTCAGGGAGAGATAATACATAGAAAACACCAGCAGCTGCATCTCACAGTAACTGAAGTGTCTACTAATGGAGCCAATAACGGGAATGTTCATACACGTTAGGAAAGGAAGTCACGCTGGGTTTTTTAGTCGGAGGGATCTGTTCTTTAACTCTGTCTGTTCTGGCCACAGCATTTACATATATCACCAGGGAGACGGAGATATGAATAGCCAGCTTGACACTTGATATGTTCGCTGTAATAGGACAGACAGAGGTGTATATTTGGGCCAGTGCATTTCAGCACTGCAGCTTGTGCAGCTCAAGAAGCCTGTGAGAGAAAAGGACTCATAAACTTATGACTCAGACAGGTCTGACTGTAAGTCTTGCCTCTTTTTCAAAAGCTTTTTGAAATGGATGCAGTGACTCTTCGCCTGGGTGCCAGTTGATCTGAGGAAGTGCTTCGACAGACTTTGCTCCTGCATGTGTTTACACATTCTGTTTATGAGCTACAGGCTAGTGAACTGTAACAGCTCAGCTGGGCTTTGTTAGTTAAACACATTGTAGTTTGTCTGAGCAAAGGCGGCAGTTAGCTTCAGGGCTCATGCTTTTTATGGGCTACTGGCACTGTAGAGTCCTACTGTGTTCAATGATCTGTGCTGTTAATCAGTTTTGTTTGGATGGTTCTTTCTGTTTACAATCTTGTGTCACGTTCTGGGCATTGTGGGCCGCTAATATTCCATAATTACCAATAAGTATCAGTTGCAGCAATGAAAAAAAAGTGATATTTTTACCTCAGTGACTTATTGAGTAGTAGCTCTCCTACTAGCGCTGCTCACAGTTAGCACACTGATTCATCCCAGCATTTCAGCCTGTTGCACCAGACTTTCACCAAGCCTGTCTAATTTTGTACACAGGCAGGGTGTTTGTAAACAGGTCTCCTCTGTCTGATTTCAGGGCATCTACATCTCACGAATCGCAGAGGGTGGAGCGGCACACAAGGACAGCACGCTGCATGTGGGCGACAGGGTGATTTCTGTGAGTAATATCATCCCTCTGTAGTGTTCAGTGAGACCCAGAAATGAGAATAAGTCATAGTTGGGTGTTAACAGTGAAAGGGGGTGAGGAAGGTTTGTTGCCTGACGTAGGAGCTGCAGCTGTTAAATACATGTAAAGTCAAGTGATTATGTGTTAAATGCATGAAGTTCAGTATCATATCTGAATCTGCTGCTGATAAGAAAAGATTTAGCACATGTCAACAACAGTCTTTCAATTATTGCAAAGATTCATTGAGGTGTGCAGGTCTCCCTTTACACCTGTTTCCTGGGATGTAAAGACTGTGCTGCAGGTGGACAACCTTAAAAATGGGTCACAGCAGCCAGCCACACCTATCACTCGCATAATATTTGTCCAGCTTCCACTTTATTCACCTGATTGGCTCCTTTGGAATATGACCTCTTTCCATAGATGATATAGCTCAGTGGTCAAACTGATAGTGATGTCAGTGCTGCTGTGGAGGTTCCACAGTTAATGAAAGAACCAGATATTATCAATCATCCCTCATATTTCCTGAAATATACACAGTACATCACTTTCTGGGTTAGCCTAAAAACTCAACTTGATGATGGTTTTCATGCTCACCTAGACCTGGGGACTCTTATCCATCCATTCATTCATTTTTGTTGGATGTTTTTCCATTTTTATTGTGTAATTGTCTCTGATGTGCCGACAACACTGCTTTCATCACTCAAGTTGGGTCTTGCCCTGTTTAGGATAGACCAGACTAACTTGTGTTGCCATGCTGACACATTCAACATATTAAAATGATCAGAGTTACCTCCCATCAGTCATGAGTAATATATGGTTCTCATACTACTAACACCAAAGTCCTTCCAGTTTTTTGCGTAGCTCTTTGGTTAAATAGAGGAACATTTAGGCCACTGTTCAGGGCCTCGTGCATGACCTTTCGTTGCTCTGCTGACCATAGCTTGGCTGTTCTTCTGCATCTCTCCTCATAACTGTCACACACATTCACACTGTAGTCACTGTTATTTTGTGAACACACTTATGATGAATGAGTTTCAGATGTCTTGAGGATCCTCTCTCTTCTCTTTTAGTTCCTCTTTCCTCTGGCAGTCTTGGTTTTGCTTTTCTCTTTATCTGCCTTTCTCACACTCCCTCTTTCTGCATGCTCACTAATACATTAAGTGCATCTCCTTTGCCTTTGTGGTGGTGGGTATGGTGGCGGGGGTGGAGAGGGCTGAGCCTGTCGTCCTGCTGATGTAGATGCCACAGCAGGGGCAGCGGCAGCAGCACATCGGCCTGTGGTAAGAGCTGGTACTGTCGGGTCAGTGCTGACCTCTGCTTGTCGGAGTTAGTACAGTGCTTTAGATTGTGAATGCCTGTGTTCAGTTTAAAAACAAACCAGCTGTCCTTGGTTGCCTTTGTGGACCTAAGATCAAACTTTTTGGAAGTGCTACACAGTTCCCCTTGTATTTTAAGTCAACAAAGGCAACATAAAGGTGGGAAAGGGTTGAAATGATTACATTAAAAGATAGCAGCATGAGTATTATATGCTCCCTTTATGAAGTTTTATGAAGTTTAATGAAAAGCTAGTTTTGCTTGCTTGCAGCTTTTCCTCCTCAGGGAACCTCTCCTAGCTTGAATGGCCTGCAGCAGCCTGCTGTTACCACTTCTGTCTCTTTCCTGTCACTCTGTTTAGGCATTGGTTTCTTCTTCAAATAACAGTACTTACTTGTATGCATTCACTAAATCTCAAAATTAAAAATCAGCCCATAATTAGATATTCACTTTGAGTGATGAGATGCGGAACTCTGTTGGCAGCATGCCATTTCCAGCATGTGTTTGTTCTTTAATGTACATCATGCTGGTGGTGGCGAATGATCGTCCTGGTGGGCTGACACGCGCCGTGGTGGTTTTACTGTCAATACAGATCAATGGTGTAGACATGACAGAGGCCAGGCATGACCAGGCAGTAGCGCTCCTTACCGGCACCTCCCCCACCATCGCCCTCCTGGTGGAGCGAGACCTGAATGCATCAGGGGGCTCTCCAGGTCAGTCCCGGGCACGAGCCCATTCCCCTCCGCCCCCAGAACCCTCAGATTCTCCAGACCAGGAAGAGGAAGGCCTTTCCCTCCACGGAAACCACCTGAGCCGGATGGAGGATGAGTACCCCATCGAGGTAAGGACCCCCCCCACCAAGAACTGACTTCTGTCATCTGTGTCTTAGACGATGCTGTGGTAACTGATTGATGTACTTGGTGTTAATGTTTGTTTATGTGGCCCTGCCTTATCCTGAATGCTGTCCAGTTCCAGAGAAGATGGTGCATGGTATGAAAAGCTCGGTCTAATTTAACTAATGGCGTGCTTTAGGGTGTAGCTTGTAGCACATGCAGCATCATTGTCAGTCAAAGCACTGATGATGCTGTTTAAAGATGCAAGTAGACACTTGCTGGTTTGTATTTGCTTGAATGAAATAGTTAGAAATTAGAGTGACTGTTGTCTGCAGTTTTAAATGTACTGTTTTCAAATATTACAAAAGTTTCTGTTTTGAATTCACAGGAAGTGACGCTGGTGAAGTCAGGTGGCCCTCTAGGTCTGAGCATCGTGGGAGGCAGCGATCATGCCAGTCACCCTTTCGGCATCAATGAACCCGGGGTGTTCATTTCAAAGGTATAACTTGAAAGAGTTATTTTCTAGCATTGTTTGTTTATGTTGTGTGTCTCACTGTCCATGCCTTGTTCAGGTGATTCCTCATGGTCTAGCATGTCAATGTGGGCTGCGTGTCGGAGACAGGATATTAGAAGTGAACTCCATCGACCTGCGACACGCCACACACCAGGAAGCTGTGCGAGCTCTGCTGGCCAACAAGCAGGAGATCCGTATGTTGGTACGGAGGGACCCTTCACCACCTGGGATGCAGGAAATTTTGATCCAGAAGCAGCCAGGGGAAAAGCTCGGCATAAGTATTCGTGGGGGGGCCAAGGGTCATGCTGGAAACCCATTCGATCCCACGGATGAGGGCATCTTTATCTCTAAGGTACATGGACTGTCAAAAAAATAGACCTTGCTAGTGGTTAAAGGGAAGAGAGAAATGCTCATTTTAACTGTCATTTGTAGGTGAGTTCAAGCGGAGCAGCAGCAAGAGATGGACGATTGCAGGTTGGGATGCGTATCCTGGAGGTGAACAACCACAGCTTACTGGGGATGACACACACAGAAGCAGTGCGAGTGCTTCGTGCCATCGGAGATTCTCTAGTCATGCTGGTGTGTGATGGCTTCGACCCACACAAAGTGGCCGCTGTGGAGGTAAGACACAGAATATGGACTTTTAGAGGGCAAAGGTGCTGACTAAACTGAGTCTAACATGAAGCACTCTGTTTGGGTGAATTATAAGGCATCTCCTGGCGTCATTGCCAACCCTTTTGCAAGCGGGATCGTACGCAAAAACAGTATGGAGAGCATCTCTTCAATAGACCGAGACCTGAGCCCAGAGGAGATGGACATGATACAGAAGGTACTACTACAGATAATGTATTTATATGATTACAAACCATGCAGCTAAGGTCAGATATTAGCCTCACACGTAAAACAGGGTGCTGCATCTGTAGGTGAGTTCAAGCAGAGCAGCACACCATTTCCGGATCTGGAAATTTGAAAATCTGGAGCCTTTGCCCTAAAGTTGATGCTTATTTTATTTTGGCAACATGCCAACAGGAATGTCACATTCACATTGATTTTTTTGTTGGTGTGACCAAAGTGATGTGAACATGTTAGTTGCATATTAGTTTAGTTTTACTCATTGGGTAACCGTGGCACAGAATAGTCCTGTTGGCTTTCAAGTCAACCCATGAATCAAAAGCTCTGTTCAGCATTTCTGCCACCAACACTGTGCTTCCACAGCAGTTTGGTGTTAGCGGGACAGTTTCAGCCTCTCCTGCCATGCACACCACACGTCTCTCCACCACAGCAGCCAGAATGCGCCAACACAGTTGTTTATTTTGTCCAGATTAGCTCTTGGGAGCCTGCCCGTACTAAAGGAATGTAGAGGTCGGTTGCCTCATTGAATGACATGTTTCTGTTGCTCTTCCGCAAACATCAGGATCAATATTGTCATTACCACGTACAGAGAGAGTACACATGTTGGAATGGCATCGGTTTTAGTTACAGGTGGTGTTTCTGTTGGTGTTCACAGGGTGATGATTAGCTGTCTGTCAGGATTATGAGCGTCTTATATATGCTGCTTTCTTTAGGAGTCTGAGATGGTGAGAGAGACATCACAGTGGGAGCGAGAAGAGATGGAGAAAGTGGTAAGTGAAACTAAGGATCCATTACTTCTTTGAGCAAACTAGAGGTAAAACCACATCTGTGAGATAAGCAGAGGGAAAATTCAGAACTGCACTGTACTGAGCAGTGGAGCTTTAGTCAGATCCTTAGGTTTGTCTGTTAATGGGTGAATGAAGCTTCTCCTCTGCACCCCGTGTGGGTTTTGTGTTTGACAGAACTATTCCTGCAATGTCCCACCTTGCATGCTGATTTCTGCTCCTAAAGCGAATGAATAGAGTACTTTCTAATGTGTGTGGATTCTATCCTTTCTTTCCCCTCTGTTTTTCTCTCATCTTTCCTTCACCTTCGGTGTGTTTGGCCTCATCCAATCATCACATCTCCATTCCACCTTCTTCTACTGCTGTTTTTCCTCCTCCTCTAACACTTCCTTATTTTTCCCCCTTTCTTATTCCACCCCCATCTCATTACTGTGTGGCTGTGTGTGGTCGGTTGGGTCCACTTCCTTCTGTACTCTTCTTCCTCCTCCTCCCCTTCCTCTCTTGGTGAAGGAGCGTATGCGCTTGGAGCGTGAGGAGGCAACTCGCCTGCTAGAAGAGGAGACTGAGGTGAGACACTCCTCATCGGCAGGCCCTCAGACAAACTTCCTGCCTGTGCAGTTGAACCACAACACCACAGAACTGCAGCACAGGGTTTTATTGGTTGTTTTGAATCAGCTCTCAGACTTTATTCAAATTGTTATTTTTAGTTGCACAAACAAGATATGTCTGTGAGTAAAAGAAAATCAGTAAAGGGGCAGATGGCTGCTGAGAGTGAGTGTTAAGGCCAAAAGCTGTAGGAGACATCTTATTTTTTAATACTGTACTACCCAATACTACCCAAGTTATCATGCACATATGTTTCAGTTCTTTGGAAGAAAGACAACCTTTAGAAACAGGTTCAACAAGCATTTGCCAGATAATTTAGTATTGACGAGTGCTTTCACATGAACTTAGTGTTGTTTGGGCACAAGTCCAGATGGTCCTGCTATCAGCATTATAGAGTACTATTATACTCCAAGCCTCACAAGATGGATTGTGGTCTGATTGAGTCCTTCCATTTTGAACCACTTTTTGATCAGGTACAC
Source organism: Parambassis ranga (assembly GCF_900634625.1). Taxonomy (NCBI): domain Eukaryota; kingdom Metazoa; phylum Chordata; class Actinopteri; family Ambassidae; genus Parambassis; species Parambassis ranga. The sequence goes on from NC_041040.1 coordinate 14,817,378, forward strand.
TTTATTTTTTCTCTTTTTTTAGACAGGGAAACCTTGATTTTTTTTTGTCAGACATGGTACTTGAATCCATTCAATCCTCACGTCTACAGCTGACATAAAAAACAGCAGAATTTCTTTTTGAGCAGAGCAGAATCTCCCTAAAACTCACAGGAAGTTTCTTCACTCAGTTCTCTGTTATTCTTTATATGCTTCCCCAAATTTCACTTTAAGCACATTTTTGCTTATTTTAAAATAAACCTTTGCCTTGACCTCTTCTGATCTCTGTGTCTATTTATTCCCGATCAGAACATTGGCACTGGACCTCTAAAACTTGACTACAAAACCCTGGCTGCATTGCCCACCACCAGTCTGCAGAAGGTCAACAGGGTAAGTCTGACTTGATGTTAGATTTGTCATCACAGAGGTGGAAGGTTTTACTTTTCATGTGTTTGAAAAGGAGTGCAGTGTTTTTATGTTGTTGTGAACGCCTGGTATTTTGTGTGTGGTTCTTGCTGGAAATGGCCTTCAAAACTCAGAATAGACCCCTGCAAGGAATCCGTTGCATTTATGTTCTGAAACTCTGACTGACCCAGAGCCGACCCGGTGCCCCTGCAGGAGTGCTTAACCTCTCCTTCATGTGCCCTCAAGTCATCTGTGCTGGTGGTCGCTTCAAGGCCAAACCCATACAACATGTCAACTGAGTGTGATGTAACTGTGCCAGACTATCAAGAAACCATGACTGAATGGATTAACGAAAAATAACTGGAGGATCAGTACTGGAAGAAGAATAAGGGGGAAAAAATCAAGTACTGAAGAAGCAGACACAAAAAATCTGCTAAAAAGAAAATAAAGAGGATTCATGGCCAAAGAAGAACATGCACTGTCCGGTGGTAAAAAGGCATGAGAGTGTTGGAGAGATGGGGGAAGGGGACAGCTGCCTACTATCAACCAGCCTATCCTCTGCGATATTTTAAACCTGCATCTGGCGCTGAACTGGATGGAGTCTCTCGGGTGGGTGGGGTGTCGCCTAAGTGGAACAGACAAGTGTTTCAGTTTAAGTTCTCAAAGTCCTCAGAGGAGTACGTTTGAGTGGACATACAGCGCTGTCCTGTGACCATCCTACAGTGAGTATGTAGACAGGAGGCCTTTTCCACTTTTCCTTTCTTGTACTTGTTTGGCTTCTTGTCTGTTATTCTTGCCTTTTTTTTTTTTTTATTTGGCTGTGTGACGTTGGATCTCTTCACAAAAAATGCTTAATCCTAAATTTAAAGTAAAACAAAAAACACTAGAGGACATATTAGTGTTCCTACTTCAGCTTGGAAGTTGTATAACTTTTAAATTGACAGCAATCAAGACTTTGTTTTCGTGCTCTACTTGTGAATGTGGTAGAGCCTAAGAGAACTTAACCTACATATCACATGCAGCTGTTCATGTTCTGGATTTGTAGCTCTGGCACACGTGGTGAGTCCACAAAATGCTGATAATGCCTATTAGCTGCAAGTTTGTTTTCAAACTGTGATATTTCCAATCAGTAGAAACAGTAGTGATGAGCTGTATATTAACTAGCAATCCAGGACAGAGTAGGTTAGAGTAACTGAGAGTATGGATGCATCCAAAACAAAAAAAGAAAAGTGATCAGCAGATGCTACATTAAAAAATGACAGGTGCAGTCCTATCTTTTGCCAAAAAAGGAAGGCAGAAGTTCTCTAACATTGTGTCTGAAAGCTTTGGCTGTGTCTTAGCAGACTGCTGTAAGTTGAATCACCAGTTTATTCATTTATTGTCAGGATTACCTTAGCCTGTTTTTAAGAAACCTCCACAGTTAGAATGTATCTAGCTTAATGTCCCACAGGGAAGCAGTTCAGTATCCACATTCAATCAGTCCAAATTTAACACTATGACCGTATATAAGCTGTTACCGTTCCTGCTTCCCATTGCGTGTAGCTTTTCCCAGCATGGCTGTATAACCGCAATGCCGGCGCTCTTGTGGCCTGACTTTCCTCTGGAAACCCCAGCTGTCCCCCACAGTCTGTGTCAGTGCCAAAAGGGCACTCGTTCACATTCCATCCCACTGACCCTCATCACACCGCAGACTCTTATAGTCAGCATGTGGAGCAGCACTGCCTCACAATGCTTGTTGTATTCTTAGTCGTGCTATTTTGATTATTGACAGACAAGGTCACCTCAGATAAAATCCACTGTATTTTGGTCACCTGAATGACTTGAAGATTTTTTTTAATATCTATAGCTGCACGCAGCGTTCAGTTCCTCTATCACAGATTACAGATATTTCCTCCCCTCTGACATCAGCCGCCCCCTCTGTTAAGTACAGTAGGGCAGAAGGTGTCCCGGAGCCTGAACGTCTCACTGCTCTGATAATGTTTATTTAAAGCAGAGCCTGAGAGCCCGGACTGCGGTGATGTGTCTAGTAACACACAGAGCCAGTTGAGTCATGAATAATGGGCGCTGAGAAACTTATCTTAAAGGCTTCAAGGAGAGATTTAGTGATGTGAGCAAGAAGCTTCTGTGTCAGCTTTCTATTAACAGAATCACTCAGTAAGACACAGGAATGTAGGGTTGTGTGTCACATATCACAAATATTTCTGCCTTTGTAAATCTATTTCAGGATCTTTCAGGAAATTTATTTTTGTAATTAATCAGGTGTTAAAGTCATATTTTAAATTTTGTTAGCCATGAGTTTTAGGTGAATAGATCCATAAATTCAGTAAAAGTAAAACTGATAATAACTGTGGCTGTGCCTGGAAAATTCTTTATCCAACAAAGTTGAAAGAGATTTTTTTGAGATTTTTTTCGTCATAATTGTTAAAACCCTGCCTTCTCCGAGTGTTCCTATTTATTCAACATTTCCTTTCCACCTTGACGTCACTTGTGTTGTCCTCTTTCCTGTGCTCCTCTTCAGTTCTCTACCTCTGTCACTCTGACCGCTCCCATGGAGGCCCCCCTGCAGGCCCAGTACGGAGCCCCTTTAGAGCCCCTGGTCTTTCAACCCACAATCCCCCTCAGCCCTATGGTCCCACAGTGCTGTCCCAGTCTGAACACAGACCACAACCATCAACATGGATCTGCCGACACTGAGAGTGCAGGCACAACAGAAGCGGCTATTAATTCAGCTTTCACCCCTGAAGAAGAGGACTGCCTGGTGGACTCACAGCCTATGTGCTTCAAAGAGAATCCTTTCTTGGTGGCTAATCGTAAAGGAAAGGGTCTTCCTCCTGGACAGCAGATCCTGTCAGGGCCTCCTGTGGGCTATGGCAGACAGGGCCAGCTGCAGCCGTGGCTGTTCAGCAAGGCAAGAGGCCTGCCTGCGTGTGGTTTGGAGGCAGCATGGTGTGCTGCTCTACAGCTTGTTGTTTTGCTCTCACGTGTCTCCTGAACTGGATTTGCCACACTGTGAAACAATTAACCCAAAACATAATCAGCTGATCCATCAACAATGATAATTAAGGATTATTGTGGTTAAACATTGATCTGTCAAGATTTCAGGTGTTATTATGTTATGTGCATTATTCCTGGTTTAATACGCAGCTGAACTGTTGCATGTATTTGCTGTGAGCACAGTGCTAGTGGCACCTCGTGAGGTATTCAGGCACCTCGTCAGTACATACTCAAGATCGACTGGAATGTCTGATGCAGCAGCTGAAAAGAGGGTCATAAGTCAGGAAGCAACATGACCTCCAGGATGCAGCAGAGAGCATGTTTACCAGCCACAAGCTTGTTTGTGTGAATTTACAAGGAGATAAATCCACCTCAATACTAACCAGTGAATTTTGTGTTTCTTGTCACTGTACTGAGTGAAACGAAGAGCAGCTCGTTAAGTGTGATCTTGTTTTCCAGACGCCCTCTTCCGATTATACCCGGACAGACAGCCCAATCAGGGAAGCACCTTACTCCCCCACCATTCAACCGGTGAGCAACTCAAAACACCCAGCTCTCCTCTTAACACTGTTCACCTGCTCTCATATCATCCTCTCTTTATTTTATCCTTTTCCACGAGTCACTTGCAGCTCTTTAGCAGAGGTGTTTGACAGTTGACTTTTGCTCCCACCCTTAGCCCAGCGACCACTCTTCCAGCAGCTCCCTGTGTGCTGGCAGGGAGACTCGCTTTGTAAGTGGGGCTTGTGGACTTCTGTGCTGCAGCCTGGATTTTGCATAGCTTGTTGAGCTGCCACAGTCCTACAGTCTAAAGAGCATGTGACTGCTTCTATAAGGCCAACTGATGCTTTGTGCAGACTGTATGTGCATTCATAAGATAGAAGGTTTCTGACTCTCTACTGACCCGTTCTGACTGAGGATTGTAACGACTTTTTTTTGAGCAAACAATCTGTCCACTTGCACATGGCAAAATATGACCAAGGGCCAAAATTTGGTGATCAATATAGCTTAAGGTAATCCCTGGTGGTGTTGCTGCATCGTCTGTCTTTATGTGGCCTGCATTATCAGAAAAATTCCCCATTAGTTAGCGCATTTGTGCATTTTTGTGTCATTGTCATGTGTTTTATTTTAATTTTCTTTGCAGGCAAACATTCATTACACGTCCACTCCCACTGCCAAGGACAACACCTCCTCATCAGTGAGTGTCTAAGGACCTCAGAAACTACTATAAAACCGATGACCATTACAGTAGAGCATAGTTGGGCACATTGCATTATAACTATATATTGAGCTGTTTTATTTGTTTTATTTCATTAACTGGGCACATGGTGATAAAAACCGCTCACATGAGGAGTTGCCTCATGCAGCCTCTTCAGAAGCTTCAGCACTTCATTCTAAAACCACTGAATAAATTAGCCTTATGTCATGCGCATTTCAAACATCATGTCATTTGAGTTGTCATTGTTGCCACAACACAAAGTTGACATCTGTAACAACTTGAATTCTAAAAATCCATGTCTATCTATTTTCTTTACAGACGCGACCGGGTGCCATTCAGCCAGTTGGACGTGTGCGGCCGAGCACCTCCCCTGCCACACCGGACAGCCATAGTCCCAACCCCTTTCAGCATGGCCCCTCCCCCTTCAACTCCCAGACCTCTGTAAGACCCCTCACCACCACGTAGGGCTGTTCTCTGTGCGCTCTCAGCTCTGTGCTGCCTGCTGCAATAAATATAATGAAACCGTGTCTGACAGCAGTGCAGCAGATAAATATGGCACACATACGCTATTTGTTTCCAAAGAGGCTAAGACCAAAGACAGGAAGACTCCCCAGGAGCGCTGCTCTCTGTGAAGCCCCAGGCACACCTGGAGGTGATCACTGTTTGGATTACACCTGGAAATGGAGCCCAGATCTGAGCTCCAGAATTAAATATGTCCCATCAAAAATGGAGCTTTATGAAATGTCTTTTGGCACAAATTGGTAAAATTATGAAGAAGCTCTGAAGCTTCACATCTGCGCTGAAGCTCTCCAAGCCCTACTGTCTGTCTCTCTCCGGCATACTCCCTCCTCTCTCATATGAAACCAGCCGCCATGCTGTTCACATGTTCTCCTCCACAGTCGTCTTCAACTTTGCTGGTTTTTTTCATAGTCTACCCTCTCCTCCATGTCTCTGTCTGTCTTCCCCACCTTCTCTTCTTCCTCTTCACCTCTGGTTACCATGTGGACCTATCCCACCCCCCCCCCCCTGCAGCCTCGCGCCCCCTCCCCCACCTCGCCCGACGAGTTTCCCATGAATGTCAAGCAGGCATACAAGGCGTTTGCCGCCGTGCCTCGCTCTCATGCAGTGCTGGAGCCACCGCAGGTAGGCCGTGCTGCCCGGACTACACTGGGTCACAACAACACAAGCATGCTGTGCTGACTGGTTCGGTTGGTCTCATCCCCCCTCCCCCCTCTCCTGACTGGAGCAGGCTCTCCTAATTGAAGCCTGCCCCGTATCGGGGGTCCTGTGACGTGCTGTGATGTGTGGAATGCCCTCATCATTTTTTTGTTTTGTATTTTTTACTTCACTGCCATCATCTGTCATACTGCTGAAGTGTGATCTATTTATTCGTCCCCGTGTGGCTCGTGTACTAATATCCAATCCCTCTGTTTTCGTATATTGTATGCTAATCACTCCGCCTGTTCTGTATCTCTATTCTGAGACTCTGTTCTGTTGTTAACACACATTTACTGCTCTGCCAACAGGACCTGTACGGTGTAAGGAACAATCTGCAACCTAAACAACCCTCTCCAGAGGTGAGCAGTCTTATCTACCAGAAAATATAACACACATAGTACTGTATTTGCCACAGAGAAAATAAATTCCCAGGATAGAAAGTCTTGTTCAGGCATAGAAATAGAAAGCCGTCTGCTTAAACATGTTGTGGTAATGTGGGATTTTTATCCTGCATTTGATGTTTTGTTGATCAAGGAGATATTTTTTTTATTGTTGGGATACACTCCAAGCATGCTGTGCTGCTTTTCCAGCCCGAGCTGTACAACGACGTGTTTGACGATGCCACAGATGGTCAGAAGGGAGGTGGCCAGGGTCTGACCAACAAGGTCTCTCCCCGGCCCTCTCTCTCTTCTGACCGTCGGGAGTATATGAGCCTGGCAGCTGTGCCTCGCCTCTCCAGGCAATCCCTGGACCTGCAGGTACCCACCGCTCTATGCCACAGAGCAGCCCTGATTTTAACCCAGACTGCAGGGTGCTTGGCTTGTCTGGTGGTGGTTTCTCTGCCCTCAGAGATGGGGGAGAAAACTATGCTACATTTTACAGTAATGAACCTGGTAATCTGAAATCAGCTCAGCGGTGTTGGGTTCTCATTTCTTCTTGATCCATAACGCTTTTCTCCACTGCCATTTTCAGGGTCAGCCTCTGATCTGTCTCCTAATTGTTCTGCAGTAATGCAACATAATTTACTGGATAAGATTTCTGCAGTTATCTGACCTTGACTGTCTTGTAACCCTGCAGAGCCCTTCTCCTGGTGGTAAGAATAGCCCAGAGCAGCGCTCTTTCAGGGACAGGCAGAAGTACTTTGAGATTGACGTGAAGCAGCAGACGCCAGAAAAACCCAAACCTCGAGTCTCCCTGGTCGGAGAAGATGACCTTAAAAAAATGAGGGAGGAGGAAGGTTTGTTGCCAGCGCCTCTCTGTAAACCAACAATCAAACCATCAGCTGATCTACTAACTCTGTCACTGATCTTTTCCCAGAGAGGAAGTTTGAGCAGAGGGCGCGAGAATACCTGCTGGATGAGGATGATGAAGATGAGGAGGAGGACCTGGCTAAACAGGTGGCACAGATGAAGGCCACTGGCAAGGTGTTGCTGGATGGAGTAGAATACAAAGTGGAGCCAGTGACCAGCCCGTCACAGCACTGCTCCACACCACCGGGCTACAACGTCACACCACCGAGCTACTACGGCAGCTCAGGGTAAGAGCTTGTATATTGTATATAGCAACACAGATACATGTGCATTTTTTTAACCTCAAATTGACAGCTGATAGTTTATTCTGTGTTTGTAGGCCCTCCTCTGTCGATGGTAAGGGAGACTCTCAGAGGAACTCGTTAGACGACAGCTTCAGGCTGGAGCAGAGGCCCAACTCTATGACTGGGTAAATGCAGTGTACAGGATTACACCTATGAAAATATCTCTGTGTTGCGTGTCACATCATTTACCGCTGCTGTTGGTTGGGTTTTATCAGTCTGATCCCAGTCTACCCTGGGGAGTCGGCAGCTCCGATCCGCACAGCCAAAGCAGAGCGCCGACACCAAGAGAGGCTTCGTATGCAGAGCCCTGAGCTGGCGGTGGCGTCTGACAAGGACCTGTCCCCTGCAGAGAAACGCGCTCTGGAAGCTGAGAAGAGAGCCATGTGGAGGGCAGCACGGTAACATTCATGCTAGGATAGGATGAGTTAAAGTTGAAAATATTTCAATATTGTCTAGCCAGTTTTTCAGTTTTACTGAAATATATACTTTAATATGAGGAAAAACCTGGATGTTCTAATGGATTTATTTAGTTTTTCCTCCTGCATTTTCAGATAAGTAGTCATATACTGAGATATTAACACTAACAGACTGCACATAACTGAAAGAATGAGCCATTTATTATGAAACCATTATTTGATCATTTGAGGTTAGTCTCCCCACCAGACGTAGCCCAGATCGTATGTTCACAGTACTTTCTGTGTGTGTTCTCAGTCCGTCCCTCTCACTATGTCATTTGTAAAGATTGTTTTAATTATTATGCGTGGCTCTCCTAATTGTGTCAGTGTTTTACCTTCCATTCTTTGGTTTTCTTCTCTTTTTCTGTGTGCCTTTCTTCCTCCTCTTCTCCTTCATATTCTTCCTCCGTCCTGGTGTACTCTCCATTCCTCCTCCTCCTCCTCCTCCTCCTCCTCCTCCTCCTCTCTTTCACCCTCTCCTCCCCCCCCTCTCTGTGGCCTTGTGGGGCACAGGCCATATGGCCTAGAGGATGATGTAAGGCAGTATGAGCAGGACCTGGCTAAGAGGCTCTACCAGGCCCGTGTGAGGGCATCTCAGGGCACGACAGCGGCCCCCCAGCCCCCCACTTCCTCCTCTACCTCCTCCTCTGCAGCCTCCCAGCTCAGGTCTGCTCCTCGGCCCCAGCCACCAGGGCCAGACGCACGGCATCGTGGGGGTGTGCTGGGGTGCTTTGGTGTTGGGGTATTTTGCTAGAGACCAAGTTCTGAAAGGTCCAAGCAAGCACTCGCAGCAAACCTGACAGTGCTTCCACTGCCTTTCTAGTGCTGTCTTGCTTCTGCACGTCTTTGCTGTTTCCATCTCTAGCTTTCTCTGATTCCCGCCTCTTTTCCCCTCCCTCTGCAGCTCTCTTCATTTTCATTCGTGCCTTGCTGTTCTCTTTTATACTGTTCTTTGTACTAACACATGGCAGTAAGTTTGCAAGCCCTCTGTGAGTTAAGGGTAAACCTACTAGCAGTAGGTAGTCCTTTTCCTGGAATGCCTCCCTTTTTTATTGCGCAATGAAATTAAGAATTGTTTTTCATAGCAAACCAGGACAAGGAGCACCCAAAATTAGTAGTGCTCAGCCTACACCCACCCGTTGTGGTGGTGTGTAGCTCTGTCAGTCATTGTTTCTGTTTTTTGTTTTTTTTTTTGTATTTTGTCTGAACATTAGTCTGATTGTGTTTTTTCCTCCTGTAGAATGAAGTCTCTGGAGCAAGATGCACTGAAAGCTCAGATGGTCATTGCCAAGTCCCGGGATGGGAAGAAACGTGGGACACTGGACCAGCTGACGGAGTCGCCCTCGCCTGCCCCGACCCCCTCTCCCACTCCCATGGAAGGTGAGCGGTTGCTCTTCATGCATCTTTAAAGCAGAACTTGAACTTTTAGCTATATGCATGTGGTTGCTTTCTTGCAGAGGTAGATATGATTACACTAAAGTTGGATTTCTCTGTTTATTGAAAGCATTTGGCCTACGTTACTAGAGGACTTTGCGCTGCTAACATGCTAGGGATAGCCTTCTAACATCTACTTTTTTTGCTGCTGTTTATGCTCAAACATGTTTTTGTCTATTCGACAGAGGTCAGTCCTCGAGGGGTAACCTCACCAGGCAGGCTGGTAAGCACCACAACCCTTTTTCTGCATTTGAGTTTGTTTCCTCTGTGCCACTGTGTCGGGTTGAACACACGTTACAGTTGTCCCTTCGTACAGAGAGCTGGAATCCTCAAATATCTGAACAAAGCTGTAATGCTGACTTTGTAGTTTGGTTTAGGGAGTTTTGTTTAAGAAAGAAAGGGACACAGCTTTTATTTTTTTTTAGATGGAAAAAGCTACACTGGCTTCAAAACACATTGAATCCACCATCTCTCTCATTGTCACTATTCAAAGCTTACAACACACACCGCTCTCCAATCATATGCCACAGCTGGCTGGTAAAAATCACCCATTAGCCTCTCTGCGCTCCCTTTCTACTTCCTTTTCCTCTTATTGGCCCGTCTTCTTCTTTTGACAGTTCCCTTTTCCACCATGTTCTTCTCTTTGTTATTCCTACCCTCCTCCATTTTCTCCATCCTTGTTTCCCTCTCCCTCGACCTCTGTTCATTCCTGTTTGCTATCCTTCTAGTCCCTGTCATCAAAGAAGTTTGACTACCGACAGTTTGCTGCCATTCCTTCTTCCAAACCCGTATACGACATCCAGGTACTGGTTGCATGCTGAGCTCCGGGGGCCCCAGCCTCCTCCCTTCCCCCTGGCTTTCCCTGCTGCCTCTCCCGTCACGTTTCTCTGTTAATCAAGAGGCATCAGTGTGACTGCAGTCTAGGTTGTGGCTCAGTGATTGATCGGCACTTTCTGCTCTGCACTATTAGTGGTGTGGCTCACTAACTCTCACTTGCACCAATGAAGAGAGACAAAATAACGGCACACCGAATCATCCTCCCTCCCTCTGCCTCCCACCTGTCACTCACAAACATAAATGCACCTCTGGCAGTAACCATTCACACCCATCTCATCCCAGCTGACTAATCAATCACAAATACCCACTAGCTGCAGAGATGCAGAGACAGGTTTTTGATCACACTAACCAGAATTGGTTCCGGGGGTTTAAAAAAAACATTTGCATTTCATCAACTCTCACATTCACTTCCAGCTGTCCTGTTCCACGCATGGGTCACATATCAGGCAGAAGAGCAGCATGTCCTCCACTGGATTTCCTCTCATGCTCTATCTTTTTAAACACTCATCTGCTGAGGTGGTCTCCTCCTGTGCTAGTAGTTAGGAGGGGAAGCAGGGGAATCCCGGAGTAGTGCTGGAGCTGTAGTGAGCAGCACTTGTTTGGAAGTGGTCTGTAATTTTTTGGGGTCATGTATCTGTCGTCTGTTACTCGTGTGGAAATAGTTTGTGGTTTCCGAATTGTTGCAGTGACCACATTAGCTGTTTGTACTTATTTCTGGTGGTTGTTCTTTAATTGTTTCTGTTGTGTGTAAGTGTACAGTTTAAATTTTTAATGGATTTTGTAAGACAGGCAAATTTTTTTTATAAATTATGTCAAAAAACTGATATTATACCAATAACGAAACAATACTTTGGTTCCTGATTCAGTGGACAGAGGCAGGTAACACGCTCCAGCATGCTAACCTTTACAGTTTGCTTGATCCTGAAGGAAAAAGCATTTGAAAGCACGGTCCACACAACAGAGACATCTTGTCTCTTCAACTGCAGCAACGATAGAATTGACTCTCTGTCTGTATCATGTAGTGACTGACAGCTGTAAATCACTAATGTAATGTGGGCACGAGCTGAGAATTGTCTGAACAGGTCATGTGCATTGATGCATTTCATGCATTAAGTCAAATATATTAATAGAACACACTGAATAATGCCAATCAAATTAAAGGGAAACCAAATAAGTGTTATGTCTGTAACATGAAGGATGACACCTGTACTTGCTGCTTGGTTTTCCATTTTGCTCTGGTGACGTTGGTGCTGTGCTGACGCTCTGTTTGCCGTTTCTTTGTCGATGTGCCGAGCCCACCCAACACAACACACCCCGGAACTGATGACTTAACTTAACCCCCTCCTTTCCTTTAACATGCTGTGGTATCCCCTGGGGGTGTAGTTGAGTAGATGTACCCTGCTTTGTGGCGGCTCTGACAGATTGGGAGCTTTCAGTGCTGTCTGCTAAACTTGCAGCAAGCGGCTGGCACGTTGCCTGACAGTCGTCCTACACTGCCAGCTGCACTACTCATGTGGTGAAGGCTTCCTCTGGGATACAGGTTACTGAAGCCACACTGCTGCTCTGGTATTCATTCTCCTTTTTTCCCCCTCCAGTCCCCAGACGCAGCTGATGACATGCAGTTTATGGATGATGGCTCCAGCAATCCAGGTATGTGCTGTGGCTTTTTTGTGATTTTACCTGCTGTAAGAACAGAGTGTGTGGATGTCCTTACCTCTTCTATCCCCTTTGACTCAGGTGACTACCTTGGATAAGCGGCTCATATTGGTAGGATCCTATGTGTACGTGTTTGTTGCTCTGTGTGTGTGTGTGTGGGGCTGAATGTGTGTGAGGAGATTTTGTACATTTACACTCTAACCTGGTTGTTGTGTGGCGTCGCTGTGGACTCAGGTGTTACGATGGGTGCGTCCATATGGGTGTGCTCTTGCTTTTTGCTACCCACACAGCAGCTCCTGATGTCACCAAGAGAGGTTTTTGTCTGAACTAACTCATAGTGTAACCATGATCCTGACAGTGCATGGACTTGTGTTGTGACAGGGGCTGGAGGGAACCCTGAATTATTAGATTAAAGTGCTGGTGTCAGTCAGTGTGTTTACATGCACTGTAGTTTGTGTGTTGTGACGTGTGTGAGTGCAATCAAAAGTCCCAGATTAGATGTTCTGATTGATTTGTGAATTATATCTTTTATATATTGAAATCAGCCTAAAAACCAAAAAGCACTCACATATCAAAATACTTTGATATGTACCCCCATACGGTACAGTGGTACAACAAACTGTTCCAACCTTTACAAACTTACTCCTGCTCGGTCTCACACAGACGGGTGAAATGAGTTGTCAAAGTATATTTTTAACCCATCTTTATTTAGTTTAACAGTGTAAAAAAACATTAGAATACAGCTACTACACTGCAGGTACTGACTGCTCTGAATGTTTGCTCTCTTAATTTAGCAAGGGTCTTGTATGCATACATGTAACAACACAGCCATGATCTAAGTGCATGTAAACACACAGTGTAATGACTTTCATTTGGTTCTTTAAATATCTTTAACTCTGAGGTAGTTCAGTTTTCTGCTTTTCTGCCTACTTGCAGCTGCTGCTTTGAGGGGGCACCTTTTTGCAGGTTTGCAGGACCTGCCCGGTGCCTCACCAAATGCTCTGAGGGGCTGTTTTCCTGCTGTCCTTTCTCTCCACAGCTGATGTCATAAGAAGCAGCAGCAGCAGTGTATGGGTACATTATTGTGACACTTGATCTTTGTTTTTGTTTTCCAGTGGCCACTGCAAGCCCTGAGGTGGAGGTTCCCACCCCACTGCCTGCCACCTCTGCACTAGAGGAGATGGCGCTGTACAGCAACAAACGCAAACTGAGGCAGGGCCGCCGCAGCCTGGAAACCGCTGTGCCCACGTAACACCTCGCTGACAGAGGACATCCCAAAACATAATGCGAACACACATATGTACACACACACCGTGGAACACTGGTAACATATGGGTGCAGATTCACCAAACACTACAAAGTGTCAGTAGAGCGAGATTTACTCTCATATATAACCACTGCAGAGACTATGATGCTAATAGTCGCCTCACATATAGACACACTTATATCCTGCGTGCCAGTCTTGCCTTTACATACAGTCTGTGGGTGAGTTGGCAAGTTGTTCAACAGTCCCTTGAGGCAAGAAGAAGCTAGTGTGATTAGCTAGGATTGCTACTTACAGACCATTCTCATTTTCGTTCAACATTCGGTTTGCCTAGTAGAATCTATTTTATCTTGAGGTGAACGAAGTTTTTAGATTTTTTTTTATTTCTGCGCCTTCAGTGATTTTGCTGGTTTTAAAAAAAAAAACATACTGGAAGAGAAAAGAAATGGGTCAAAGCTACACTAACGTTAATTCTATTTTTAGGCTTTCAGTGATTAGACTGTAAAATGTCTTATGTTTTTTGCGACATGGGTGGAGTGAGGCGTGTATATAGTAATTGAGGGAACATTCTGCTACCTTCATAGTCACATTGTGGAGAAAAAAAACTTTATTACATATCATTTTTGCACTGCCACTGATTAGCTTTTAAGACATCCTAATTTATTGTTTTCACTCTTACTCAAATTGAAGGCCTTCTGTTTTTAGATTTTTTTAACCCCTGCAGCTCTTTTGAGTTCAAGAGAATGAATGAGACGTATCATGAACTTTTGAGTTTTTCATATCACTTTCATCCATTGAATCTTCTCTATCTACATCGGGTGTTTTTGAAGCAAACATATCAGTAAATACAGTTGCTTAGATAAAGCCTAGATGTCCACATTTTATGAAGCATGTTACATTCCCTTGAAGAGTTCTGACTACACTGGAGGCAGTAGTATTGAACAGGCAGTTTAAGAGATGTTTGGGAAGGTTATGTTTTATCATTTATGAATCAATGGTACTTACCCTCTTTGAGAGTATTGTTCTTTTAATCAATGTGAATTTCTATCCTCTCATTAACAGGCCACAGTGATGTGAAGGTAGCAGGTGTTTTATTTTTCTGTCTATGTTTAATTTAAATCTGATGCCACTGAGAATCATTTATTATTGTGTGAATAATGTACAAATACTGAAACAAAAACAAATTTTGGGTATGAAACTGAGCCGGTCTTTGACCTAGACAAAACAAGTGTCTGGACTGCTGACAGGCTCGGTGCTGGGATGCTCTCTGCATGTATATTGGTTTGTTAATGGTAGAGCAGCGAGAGGCAGAACCAATCAGGAAGCCCTCTCCAGAAATTGATCTCATTCAGACATTCAGCTCACACAGCTTGACACACTGTCAGTTTGCGTATCTGACGGGTATTTCTGCAGAATCACAGCATCGTAGCATTTGTTAATTTAATGTAGGTTCTTCTAATTATAGCTTTCCATGTTGCTGTCACTGACTGAAATTCAGTTTGATAACATTTGCAATGGCTGATATCTCTTTTTTTAACTTACAGTAGGTAAATCTTTTTTTCCGATGAGTTTCACTACATTATTGATGAAGTGTGTCTGTGTTTATTCTTTTGTCTCGAGTTCTCTTTGGGGACTTTTACTTGCAAATAGGTCGGAGGGAAAGGGTCAGAAGTTCTAGGGTCAAGGGTTATAGCTCACACAAGACTGTAACTAGTGAATTTGTACAACCAAAGAAGTCTATTTTGTGGTTCAGGAATAATAAAATTTTACTTTTCATTTAAGAAGCTGATTTACTGTGTAGTGTCTTTTGTGCTGTATTAATATTATCCAAATTACAAATGCACCGAATATCTTTCATATATTATTTAGTACAGTGTAACTTAAAACGACACCTCAGGACCTTCAGTCTGAATAAAACTCACTTCACTTGGGCAACGGGAATATGCAGGAATCTTCTCTGCTGGGATCATTGAGTTTTCTTCTGAGTGGAGGACGCCACTCTGCTGGTCCTCTGCAAGTACATAACGTTTTAATTGATGCAACATTTCCACCCCATTGTAGATTAGTGTTCTCACAACTGGAGAGGGCGTGAGCCACTCCTTTGTTCTTTAAAATTATGCTGAACATTTCCTAATTACCATCTAGAAAGACTGGAAAAACCTTTATCAGATTTTCTTAAACTGTTCTAAAAGTTTGCTTTTTTCCCCTAAATAAAATCTGTTGCTCATGAAGTAACACAAACCTGCTGGTCAACAGTAACGTGTGAACAGAAAACTCACCCGCTTCAGTGTCCTGTAGCGGGCGTTATAGAAGGACTCTGAGCTGGAGCTCTCTGTCAGAAGCTCATGCTGTAGCTGATCAGAGGGTTGTGGACTGTCTGTTTCCTAAGGACACAGAAGAAGAATAAGTATTTACTATAAACTTATGTGAAGAAAACACATAAATGAAACTTAACCATATGCAGTGAGATTATTTTCTGTGTATGGAAACAGTAGGCAATGGTAATGAATGCATGTAATTTTGGTGTGAAGCTGACTCACTTGTGTGTACATCCTGTAGACACGCATGTCCGGTTCCTCCCCGGGTGACGGGAAACACTGCTTATACCACACTTCAAATTCTGGAACAGACACACATCAGATGATTTTCAATATCCTAGGCTGTTAAAATGTTATGAAAAGATATCTGAAAAACTGACCAGAGAGCAGGCGCACCCTGCTCTGATCCACAAGGTGCTGACAGTAGTTGAACTCAGCCCTGACGTCACGCAGCACCTCGTACCTCTGCCGGTACTTTGCTTTAAGCTCTCTGAGCTGCACCAATAAGGAGGCATCAGTGTCCCCAGCCACAGCCAAATACTGACCTTCACCCACAAACACAAAAAAGTAAACATGCATTTGTCTGACAATCCAAGCTCTGTGCAGTGTTCCATTAAGATCCATCTGATCGTCAGCTCTGGGATCTTGGTGTCCCATTTATCACTATCACACTGTTTGGCCCTCATGCCAATACAAACATTTTATGCGAAGTACCTTGGCCTCCTCCCATCTCCTCAAGTTGCTGTAAAGAGGCTGTGGTGGAGTCGATTTCTCTCTTGATGGCGTTGACGTCCCCTGTGAGCTGCTGAAGAAGACTCCGGCGCTCCATCAGAACAGCCTTGTTCTCTCTCAAGATGAGGTTGATCTTTCTGCCTCGTCCTATTTTGAAATCCTCAAACACTTCTGCTTTGGATGGAGGCAACCTAGACACAGACGGCATGCTTTAGTTTTATGCATATTGTACAACAACTAGTGCATACATGCTCAGAACCAGCAAATGGCAGCATAAACATACTGGGAGGGAGTAGTCAGCTGTGGTTCCTGTGTGTCCTGGCTGTCCATGTCTGGTTCCTGTGACTCCTGTGTCTTCTTCTCAGACATCTGGACAGCACTGCTCTCAGAACCCTTCCGGAGCAAAGGACTTCCTTCCGGCTGTCTCCTGTTTTGGCTGGATAAGCACATTGTACTGTAGTCTTCAGTCAATACACAGTCAGGCTCACTGCCCTCATTTGACATTTGACATTTGAGAAAGAGTACAGATGCTCAGTTACCTCTGCTTGTCCCTGACCTTCGTAGGTTTGGCTTTGGTTGAACTCGGTTGCTGTGATGTTGCTAAGCTGTCAGCCTCCTTGGTGTCCAACCCCTGAGGAGTCCGAGACATCATCCAATCAATGCTCAGTTTTAGTTCTTCACTAACCAGGCTGAAAGACAGCAGTGCCTTTAAACCACTGACCTTGTAAGCAGCTGTGTCAGCACTTCCACCTTTCTTCACCAAATTGTAGGTTTGGCAGAGCTGAGCCTTCACCTTCTCTTCCTGCTCCCTGACAGATACATGCACATGGTTAATATTCACCTTCAACAAATAAAACATGGGTATACGATGAAATCTGTCCTATAAATCAGAGAGTACACTCACTGCAGGGCCTGCTTGAACTGTGCGAACACTGCGTGAACCTGCCTGATACTTTTGATCTGTGGTTAGATGAAATGCAAAGACAGAAGTTTTTTTTTATATCATGGATACTGTTCATGGCAAAACCTGTAATCATAGTGCAGGGGTAGCACAGAATAATGTTACTGCTTGTTTTATTAAGTAATGTGATAAATGTGATGATTTGAAGCTTCAGATTTATTTTACATTAAAATAATTTAATTTCAAACCCGCCGGACGGTTTTAGTGTCCAGAGGGTTAAAGAACAGATAAAGTATTAACAGCAACATTTTTTGTTCTTACAGTGATTTCCTTCAGGCTTCCCTCAAGGTACCTCTGAACCTGGCTCTGAACTTCAGCTTGCTGGGCTTCAGACAGAGGCTCATACATGGGGTTTGGTTGCTTCACCTGGTGAAAGAGGAATTATTGACACTAAATATTCTAACATTTAGAGATTAGATTATGCACACAATTACTAAATAATGGATTAAAGTAAACCGAGTGACACTTAACCCATGTGCTTTTTCCACCTTTTCCTCTACTCACCAGTGTGTTGCAGATTGATAGTTCCTCTTTCAGCATCTCCACTTCCTTCTGAAGTTTCTGGATTTCAAGCTAATCAGAACAGAACACATTTTAACACGTGTGACCTCTGAGAGTAGGTTTTTATGAATCTCTTTGTCAACTCACTGCATGATCAATGTGCTCGTTAGCAGCAGGGCTGGTCTGGACACACCTCATCCTGCTGGCAAAACGCAGCGTAGAGAGCTAAAAGAATATGCATTAATCAGAAAGTAGAAAGTAGAAATGACACCACATACAATATTAAAGAAACTGTGGCTCAGCTCAGGAGCTGTGTCCTTCAAAGGGTGCAGTCTTTACAGAGGCACTGAACTGAGCCTCGATGTAGATTTCCTATTTCTGTCATCTGCTGCCACAAAAGCACTGAAGCAGCTGATATTTACATTTCAAAGTGTAACTTCCAAAAGTTCATATACATTGTATATTCTGTTGTAGGGGTAGACCTGAAACTCTTCTCTTTATATGACTTATTTCACTCCTTACCGTTTCTTCTATTTGAGCAGCCTCGCCGTAGATGTTGGCCACAAGCACAGTGTTGCAGTTCCCTCCTACAGAAACCAACACATCATAGTTTAAGATTGATGCAGCATTTGGACTAACACATGTAGCTCTCAGCGTAAGTTCAGTCATGAAGACTCTATTCCACATCATCCACCTCTTATCTCTATCCCCTTCCCTCTTCACCGTCCTCGCACTCTCTTTCACTGCACTGCACTCCATCTTGTGACCTCCCACATAGTCAGGTGTTTAATAAATGGCACCTCCCTCGCCAATCAGCTGTCGATCTGTCCCTCTCCTGCCCAATCATAGCGTAGCAAGAAATTTAAAAGCCTCTGTCTCTTCTCCAGCTGTCTCCTGATCGAATCCGGCAACCCTCCTCCACCCCAAGCACCTCCCCATCCTCGAAGTTCAAGGTCTCCCCTCTCCTGCTCTCCTGCTTCTACACCACCACCAGGTCTAGACCCGGGGGGTCTTCGGATCAGCGGCCTCTCCGCTCGAGCTTTCCCCCCTTTCGGACGTGGTCCTCTTGACGGGGTCTAGGACGCCAATGCACATTCACAATTATTGTATAAATAAATTCTTTCTCATTCAGTTCGCTGAGTCTCTCATGATTGAAATGTAGGGTGTCAGCAAAACCACAGGCTTTGTTCACCCGTCACATTTTTGGTTGGTCGCACATAGAGCTTCTGTCTTTTCTTTTCAATTTCTTTGGTTACGCTATTGATTTTATAAAAATTAAAGTAAAGAATAAGTGTTACCAAACTTTGGGGAGACATGTCTTTTGTCATGGCAAAGTCATGACTTTAAGCTATGATTTGGTTATTTTTAAAATGCATGCATGGTGGTTTTGTGAGGGTTAACAAAGTCTTACCCAATGAGTCTTTGAGTGCATGTGTGAGTTTAGTCTGTCTGAAGGGAACGTGGTCTCTGTGACAGTCTGTTAAAGCCAGGATTGTCTGCTCCAGGAATGACAGGGACTTGTTGATGTACGTGGCTTCCTTCAACATCTGGCCCTCTGACTGCAGGAATGACATGACATTAAATTATTCAAATTTAAATGTATTCATTTGAATTTCTTCACTTTTAGCTGGAAGAATCTTCTTTTGACATCTTTTTCATTTATTTCATTTATTCAGAAACTGACCCCAGTTTTCCCCAGCCTTTCAGAACCAGCCAAATCCACCAGATTCAACTTGGAGGTGAAATACTTGGCATCAGACAGAGTCCGGGAGCGGGACTGGAAAGGGGAAAAATACCGTCTAGTTGAAAAGTAAACTAAACAAAATTAAAACCACAGAGAAGAAGAGGTTCATTACCTCAATATGCACTGTGAGGATAGCGTGTGACCTGGAGGACTTCCTGTTGAGGGCATGAGATCCGATGATTCGATTCATCTCTCCCTGAGGCAAAAACAGAACAGATGAACAAATACCAGGTTTCAATCTGCTCACTGATCAAATCAACAAAAGTGTTTCATTCTCAGCAGCGCACCTCAAACAGCAAGCTGAGAGCCTCCTCCACGCTGTGAACAGGGGAAAGAGACAGCCCTCTGATGAACACCCCTCTGCCCGGCTCCTCCATCACCACCAAACCCCGAGGAAATGGCTGCGGCGAGTGTAGCGATGACAACAAGTCCACCAGGGTCTCATTGTAGATCTCCAGATAGGACAGATGCACTGAGAAGGCGTGCTCAGTCCTCTTCTCCACCTCCTGAAACACCTGAACACCACGTGTAAATATTAAGAAGTCTCTGAGGCATTTTTACGAGGTGAGCGATCTCTCAGCGTGTGACTGACCTCTTGAAGGGCCCGAGGAACGATGCCTCTCTGCCTGTATGACTCCATAGACCCTGTCATGGTGTAGGTTTTTCCTGCCCCTGTCTGCCCAAAACACATTACCGTACCTGACAGAAACACCAAACAGACTCTTAACTCTCCGCTAGTTACTTAGGATGTGTGCAGATTGTCTCAGGATGTGACTACATCATCATATAGATTGATAACTCATCTACCATTATAACCATCCAGTGCTCCCATTACCACTGGTCTGCACACTCGGGCGTACACTTCCTCTTGGGACACATTGTGCAGGACCCCTTCCAGCCCAAACGACAAGGAGACCGGTGGAACTTTACTGAATTCTAGATGAATTCTGGAGTCTTTTCTTTGATGTAAATTCAAAGTCTGAGGTAAAGCACAAAAACAACTTATAAGTGTTAACACAGGCTGCACCACAACAACAGCTGGAGGGCTGTATTACAAAGTTAAGAAAGTAAGACTTTGCATCAAGGTGTTTAGACCTATAAAGACCTATGACATACCAATACCTGTTCATCACACCCTCTCTAGAGGACCATGTAAGACTTGGAAATGATGCACATTGACACAATGTTGTAAAGAGACTAATTAGTCTGATTGCTGGAGGCAAGCTGTTCTTCACCCTCTTTCTTCTATCTTTCTTATTCTTCCATATCAAAATGTTCATCTCACAGAGGACATTCTGGGTCAACCTCAAGTTTTTTTCAAAAAATTATAATTTTTCAAATATTAAGCAATTTCGGTGTCATTTTTAACATGGGAGTCTATGAGAGAGCCCTTCAACGAGGGTCATCTGCCAAATGTATCTCCTCCTACAAATTTCAAGCTACAGACTCCATTTTAGTCTTAAAACGCTCACGAGATGCTGCTCTATCAAACTTTTATTCAGAATTTTCTAATTCCGAATCGTTTTCCCGCACCAGGCTCTCAAAGCTGGAGTGGTTTTTGAGGTCTCCTCTGAGTTTAACATTAGTGTGTATTGTGGAATGTTGGGAGCCAGAGTGGATGATGTCATCACTCAGAGTGGATGATGTCATCATTCAGAGTGGATGATGTCATCACTCAGAGTGGATGATGTCATCACTCAGAGTGGATGATGTCATCACTCAGAGTGGAGAGAGGCTGAGGAGATGCCTAAAAAAAATCTCTCTAACCTGCGCTCAGGCCTGCACCGTCCATCTCACTGGGATAGTTTTTATATCAGTTTGAAGAAACACTCGTTAGCTTTCTGACGGTGTGACTCTTTAAACTGAACACCAAACCGTTTTGCCTGTACAGCCAGCTGTTCGGGGAGAGTTCCGGTCATTCCTCCATTAAGACATAATGTTGTACCAAAAACAGAGAAGCAGAGCTGCCATATTTTCTAACTCGCCGCCATCTCCACATCTTTGACATCATAGACATAGACAGAGATAAAAATTATACTGTGTTGTAGAGCAACTTCTTGTGATTCTCATGGTGTCCATATTTTTTGTCTAAAGGCTTCGGTTTGGACAAAAAGAGAAGTTGTTCGGAGGGTGTGACCCCCATTAAAATACATGGGATCTGCCCTGAGAGGAGTGAAAGGAGAATCACACAGGTGTCTTAATTAGGGCTTAATTAGGCAGGCAGGGCTGTTACCATGGTGGCAGGCATACAAAGCAGCCATATTTGTAGTCTTTATCAGACTTTAAGCATTATATCTGTCATATTGATCATCCTTCAGCTGTATACTACTTGTCCACATTCAAATCACACAGCCTGAGCTTCTTATAGTCTCATGGTATTATTCCACCCTCAGACCTTTCATATGGTTTATTCACAGGCTATTCTTTCAGGTCGTGACTTCATAGTGTTCTTGTCTTCAGCTGTTTCTTTTTCATATCTTCCTAATATTCAAACATTTTCTACTTTTCAAAATAAGAGCTTCATCCTTTTAAATTCTTAACCGTGTTTCAGCAAATTAAATTCAGATTGCAGTTTCTCCAGCAATTCAGAGCGATCCTTTACATCAGTGTTCAAAGCAAAGCTTCAGCTGCGGCAATCAAACCTGCATTTTCTTCCGGAAATGCTTTTCTAGTTAATGTTATTGGTGACACCTGTGCTCTTCATGTCAAAATGTCTGCCACCCCAAATCACCCCGTGCGCTCATGTTACTGTTTTACTACATAACACTAGTCAAAAGTTTAATGTTCCACCGCAGTGCTGTCAAAAACCAACATTTAGCTGACCTTTCCATCCGGGAGACATTCAATAAGGTCTTGGGCGAAGTAGGCGGTCGGTCTGATCCGGACGAACACTTCGACCCCCTTACTTGGACTCTTCATCCCACCATAGAGCAACACGACGACAGCCGAGCGAAAACTTTTCCCGTAAATAAATAAAAACAAACAAATAAATAAACAGCACTTCTGCGGGTTTTACGATGCAAATGAGTAATTCCAGGTCACTTTAGTCCGTCTTCGCTGCTCTCTTCACCTTCTGTAGTTTTTCCTACAGCTCCATAGCAACGACCGCACATGCGCAGTGTGACAAGGAGGCAGGGCACACGGCACTGAGCCAAACTTTCGGTACCAAACGTCATCAACAACTACTTGGAGCAGAACAGAAGCGTTTGTCTTTCAAATGGTGAGAAGTAACCACAGAGTTTATAGTTTGGTCCTCACTTCTTGACAACTGTTGGAGCATCTGTGTTTTGTTCCTATTCAGGAGCGGTGGTGGTGATCCTTCATGATGGAGGTGGCTTTGCAGATACAGCGCTATCTGTCAGCCATCCTGTTAAGCAGCTGATAGTTTCTGGATCTGACAGCTCCATAGCAGGAAGTGAGGCTGTAGGTCAGAATGCTTTCAGTGGTCCCCTCTGTACAAATGAGGAGCTGGGAGGCCTGCAGGTGGAGCCACTCCAAGGCAACTGCTGCCATGTTGGAGGTCAATAGATAAGGGGAGTTGCAGGTATTTGATACTGCTGACCTTCTCCACAGCAGCATTGCCAGTGATCAGTGATCAGTGCTGGTGACTGCCCAGCCCCATGAAATCCATCCATGTTCTGCCCACACGGAGGGTGGAGGTTGTGGTATGTACACCACACTGCGAGCTGCTCCACTTCCTGCCTTACTCACGCACATGCAGTGTAACAGATGAGTAGATGGATGGTAGCCTGTTTAAACATTGCTGTAAAGTTACTAAATAATGTCCTGTAGCATAATCTCGTCCCCAAAAAACACCAACACGTTTGTTTAATAAGGTATTTGAAGGATTTAGACAATATCAGCATTGGTATTTTCCAAAAAACAAATATTGGTCAGACTGTTTACTTTAAGCTTATAGATTCAGTTATTACATCTGTCAAATTTTGTATTCCCACAGATGTGAGTAGTTGCTATGAACACTGTAAAGCCTGCACAGACCACACCTGGTGAGTGTTCATGATCAGACGGCTCATACTGCTGCTTTTTTTTTGCTGTAGCAAAAAGGTAGGATGGTTATTTTCCACTTATCTAATGTTATTACAGGTACAGAAAAGGATGTAGCTTACTTTTGCACAAAGTACTAAGATCTATAATACCATGTGATTTCTTTGAAACTGGTTCATTTATTGATTTGGTAGCTGCAATGTCCAATCCAATGTCCACGTCCTGGCTGTCCAAACACACACAATAATGTCCTTGGATTTTGTCTTTATTTCAGTGGGAGGGAGTATAAAATCATCTATTTCAGATGAGCAAACAAAACTAAAAGGTATGTAGACTTCACTTTCAAAAAGTGATTCTGTGTCCCCCGTCAGTGGGATGGTACCTGGGAGACGAATAAAGGTGTTGATGGGTTCCCTCCTGATCAGGAGGTAAGAAACTCTGTTAAAGGACAATAAAATACAGAGATGATGTCCTTTAATATTTCTAAAACACATCACTGTACAGCTGCACCATGTCCACCTGAAAAAATGAGTTCAGCTGATACTGGCATCTGAGAAAAGCTGATCTAGTAGAGTAGGGAGTTTATTATACAAATATCTAATTAAATAACAAGGGACAGTGTGGAGAGTAATTATATACATGAGTCCAAAAAGAAGAGGAAACTAAAAGTGAAAACAATGAGATCATTAAATAGACAAAAACAAACAAAAAAACAGTCACTTGTGTATAAAATGGTCAGTAAATGTAGAAGTCAGATCAGGTAATAAAGTACATGTTTAACCTTCCGAGAACATCAACAAAATCAATAAAAAAAAGCTGAACTTTGTCATGAAGATAAAAGTGATGGACAGAACTTAAAACTCCACCTACAGACTAGAGTTTTAAGTTCACAGCAGACTGCATGGGCAGAGAGAAGGACGATTTATCTTCAAAATGAGACGCCTCATATTTCTCCTTTTGGGTATTTTAATCCTGGAAGCAGCCAAGGAAAATCCGGGTCTTATGTGCAAACAGGTAAACCAAAGGAAACAAGAACTGTCAGTTTGTTGTTAGCATTTTTGTTTAATTTGCATTTCCATTTTCAACATGAACAAGTAAATGGATTGTTTTTTTAATCTAAGGATGCTCCTGGATCGTGCGATCCCATGGGAAATAAAGACGGTTTTAACATAACAACCAACTCAACATCAATGGTGTGTACACGTTGTGAACAAGCTTGTTTAAGGACATGAAAGGAGGCATGAATATTCACTGGTGATTTTAAAAACAGGAAAGAAAACGTGATCGTGTAGCCATTTTCTGACAACTATCTATCGACTATATTTAGTAGGCTTTTGTTTGTTTGCAAGCTTTCAATTTGCATTAAAGTGCAATGTCCTCCTATTTCAGGCGCCCAAACGAAACATAAGCACACAAACGGTAGGTAGCCTTCACTTTCAAAAAATAAGATAACACATGTGATGGAGTGTAAAGGGATTCTGTGTCCCCTGTCAGTGGAATGGTACCTGGGAGACGAATGAAGGTGTTGATGGGTTCCCTCCTGATCAGGATTAGGTAAGAAACTGTTAAAATACAGACATGATGTCCTTTAAGATTTCTGAATGCCTCATTTGACCTGATGAACACTGAAATGTTGTTTTTCAGTGAGATTATCTGAGACAGCCCACAGCAGAGGCTCCATCCCCACAGACACAAGAGGAGTAAAGTAGCCATCAGCACACCTGCCATGATGAAGACATGCTGCTGACATCATTTGCAGGAGTCTCCTTATTTCTGCTGTATTTTTGTCTTGTCCCTTCAATAAAACACATTTATAACTCACCTTCTTATCTGAAGCTTTTCAAAAAGAGAAACGTTTGAGTTTTGTTAAAATATGTGTTGTTAAACTGAATAAGTTTGATGTTTAAGGGATTCTTAGATTTGGAATTGAGCTCAGGGGAGTTATAACACGTTCATTATTCTCTGACACCTATAGACAAAACAATGAGCGGTTAATTATAATAATAATAGTTTTACATTGTATTACAAATCTTACCTTATTCTACACACAGTAGTGAACTCGATATGTACAATCAGCCTAAAGATTCCTTTATTCATCTCTGAGGGGAATTTCTATATGTAAGGTAATAATTTAGTGCCATTTTTTTCTTAGGAGTTAGGATTATACACGTAATCACATTTCTGTTAATTAGCCTTAAAATGGTGGATAAATGTCAGCAGCAGCAGCATGAAGTGTCGAACTGAGTAGTAATGACACCAAACATTCAGGAGAACGTGAAAGTAATAAACCAGAGCTGAAGACTATAAGCCATAAAAACAAACAGCAAAACAGACTCCACCTACAAACACAGACACTATAAAGCATGTGGGTGCAGACAGGAGACTAACTGTTCAGGATGAGAGGGCTCACACTACTCTGCTTGGTGGGGATTATACTTGCAGCTTCGGTAAGACACTATAAAATTGCTGAAAACACTTTCATTAATTAAATACCGGTGTAAAGTATTATTCTGCTTGGTATGCTGTTGTCAATTGTCAAACTATTTCTAGAGAATTTATTTTGTGTGTGATGTCTATTTATCATTGTAAAACATTTAACATTCAGAGTTACTGAACTATCCGGATTAAGACAATAGTTGGACTTTTTGGTGGATTTCGTTGTTTTTGTTTAACTGCTGATGTCACCATAAATCAAGGTTAATGACTAACTGAGCTTCTTTCTTTAAAAAAAACTAATGTCAGTGACCTTCCAGCAGCAAGACAGACAAAGTGCTGAAATTATAAAATCCAGATGTTCTGTCTCGTTGAAGGTTATATAGTTTCATTTAACGTTGTTGTTTGTTTTTAGTGGCACGAGGCAGCCGCAGCACCGCCTGAGGTAAGTGGAAAACATCCAATGACGTTATTATATGAAGATATATAAAACCAAATGTGAAAATTACAAATAAAAACTTGGTGGACCTTTGGTTTTCTGCTGTTGCTATGAATCAAGGTTACTAATTGATTTGCCTGAGCTACCTTATTTAAAAACTAATGTCATTGACCTCTTGCAACAGGATAAACAAAATGTTTGGATATTATGAAATACAAATATCCAAAGTTCCACCGTGGCTGAGGGTAATACCTTTCAATTTAAAATATTTTAATTTGTTTTATTTCAGAGGCATGCAAGAGGCGTAGAGGCAACTGTCCAGGTATGTAGAGGTGGAAATGAAGTGGCAAAAGGCGAAAGTGTTTTTCAACAAAGCCAAATGCAGTCCAAAAAAACACACACACACATTTAACCCCATATTTAAATGCTTAGAGAAAAGTGTCTTTAAATCTGTGTGCACGCCTGCTACATAACATCATAGCTCTCACAAATGAACCTGTCTTGGAGTGTGTGTGTGTGTGTGTGTGTTATTTTATTGTTAGCAACTCAAGTGTGAGGCTAATACAAGCAAATAATGCAAAAAAGCTACTTTAAGAACACATGTCTCAAAATGTCGCACAACTCCTCAGGTTAAATATCATTTATAGGAGAGGTGCAGTGTTAGCTAGATGCTAGCTGTTAGCATTATATTACCTTTGGAACTAAGGGATGTTAAACGTGTAGTTAGGACCTTAGCATTTAATCTGTTCCAATCATTCTTTGTCATTGAGCCAGTAAAGCTGTCTCTATTTTTCTGTCATTTTTAAATAAATGTGTCTGTACTGCGGCCCGAGAAGGGGAAATCCATAACACTGATGCAAAAGTTGATGAAGCTCGTCTTGCTTTCACTGTACTTTCTATTTTTTTTGCTTTAGCTAATGCTAACATTGCTACAACCTCGGCTTCCAAATAGCCCAACTGACAGAGTACAGAACATAAACACATAAAGGCAATTATCAACATCCTGCATTCACACAGAGGAACAGCAGTAATTGTAGTGAGCAGCATTTTCACTTACTCGTCAAAACCTCCGTGTTCACTTTGTCGGCTGAACATTGTCCAGTTCACCGGTTTTGTCAACATCTGACTAACTTCTGATGGACTTCAGGCCTTTGCGTTCGCGCTGTGGGTTTTGCATTTGCATGGCCCTTCTCAGCCACCGTACCACACGCAACAACATCACCTTGTGGCAGGTGAAGGGTTAAAGCAGGGAGCTGGATGTTATTGTTATGGCCTGGTGGGCTGTACCAACTATAATCTGTTTCTAATCGGTTCCAGACCTACCACTCCTGGAACCCTCTAGACAACGACAACGATTTTCCACCTCCACCAGCTGCTGGAAACGGGGTGGAGGTAAGAGATGATCACTACAGCCCACATTGGCTTCGAGTGTGAGGCAATCGATGGCAAATGTTTTTATTTTGATTATTATGTGTATACTAAATTGATCATCTTGTCTTTTCAGGGAAAGCCAAAATGAGAGGAAACGTGCACCCTCACTGGGCCCAACACATGATGAGGCCCACAGTGCTTTTTAAAATAAACACAACAAGCATGCTGTTTTAAAAAGTTTCTTTTATTTGTTAATATGCCTGGTATGAGGTCATTTGAAATTATTTTTTTAAAGAGCTGTAACTTTTGATAATTTATCCGTCCATGTGTCAAAACACATGAAAAAAACACCTACTTTTGACAAAATGAGACAACATAGGTAAGTTATTGCAGGAGGGATAGTAGGATGACACACAAGCCATGAGTTCACAAGTGGACAATAGCTTTTCTGGGAAAAAAAAACAAAACGACTGAGTATAATTTCCAATTTCCAACTTTTTAGGATTTAGACAAGACACAAATGAACGAGGACCATTTTATTTTTGGAGGAGGTCCACCCGGTGTCCCAGCAGGGGTCGATCCAAATCTTCACCCTTTGCCGTTTGTAGTAAAACTTTTATTTGATCTGGGCATACCAGGTTGGAGCCAGCAGACGGTACTCTGTTGGTATGGTGGCCATAAGCACAAGCTACAACTTCCACACAACTTCACTGACAGCTGAGACGGTAGGACAGTCCATGTGGAATCACCTTGATAAATCTGTGGGTTGAATTGCACCACCTAATGACGAACTACACACGACCTCAACAAATATGCGTTTAAACTGGTTTCCCATCGTCGTGACAACATGGTTGAAAACCGAAGTAAAGCATATGTTACCAAAAACAAATGCTTCCATATTAGAAACAAGCTTTAATTACTGTTTTTTTCTGATGTTTAGAGAGAGAAGTAATGGCATCAAAATCAAATGGTCAATCAAACAAAACTACAACAGCACTACATTCTTGAACAGAATTGTTTTTTTTTCCTTTTGCATGTTATTTTTTTTTCACAAAGTGGTGAGATCCAGAGGCAGGCAACAGCCCATGAGACAAGCAAAGTTCACTTCAGATGACAATGCAGTTTCTCTATCAGTAAGGCCACTTTATATAGAAGTTCTAAATGAAGAGCAATACCTTTTGCTTAATGTCCGTAGATCTTTGCAGTCTCATCGTCATCATTGTCATGAATGAAAACAACAAAAGAAGAGCTTCAAGTTTCTAAATTAAAGAGCCTGATGGCCAGCTTGTATCAAAGGGGGTAGGTTGGTGTTTGCCCCCTTCACCACCACAGCAAGAAAAAAAGAAAAAAAAAAGCTCAGTCCACATGGTCACCACCAGCTATGCTGCTGAGGTAGTATCCCCGCTCCCGAAGCCCCAACCGCAACGCAAAAACTCACACCTCAAAATAACCATGTGCGATTGGGTTATAACGATCTTGCAAAAAAATAGATATTTTCACAGAAGTTTGTAAAATCATCTTGCCTAAAGTCTTTGTCGATCCTTGCAGCTTTTATCAAAGCAAGTTGAAGTCCAGAGAGAAGTTGCAGCACGCAACCGCTGCTCTGAGTGCAATCCACAAAAGACAACTACGTCGCCTTGTGTTGCTGCTGCAGTATCGTACGTTTGGGTGTATTTTGCTAAATCCTTTTCAATTATTCCCCCTTTCATCAGCCCCTTCAGACGCAGTCCTGCAGTTTTGCCAACCAGTTGCATGTAAAGTGTGATCTATTTAAAGGGAGTGTCACTGTATGTTCTGCAGCAGTATCGTTGTGTGTAAGTGTGTGTGTGTGTGTGTGTGTGTGTATGCTATCTGAAGCTGTGTGTCTGGTGTAGTGATGGTGGCAGCGTGAGCTTTGTCAGGACTGCAGTCCACATAGCTGGAGTTCTGC
This sequence comes from Parambassis ranga, assembly GCF_900634625.1. Classification (NCBI taxonomy): domain Eukaryota; kingdom Metazoa; phylum Chordata; class Actinopteri; family Ambassidae; genus Parambassis; species Parambassis ranga. The sequence continues at coordinate 14,846,861 of NC_041040.1, forward strand.
TTCCTTCAAGGGGCTGGGTAGGACCGTGCTGGAGGGTCCAGGGGACAGAGGGAAGCAGCTCTACTTATCCCCCAAGATGGCGTACTGGTTGTCAAGTTGCAAGTGCTGCATGGAAGTGCCACTGGTCTCCTCTCTACCACGGTTCCTGTGTTTCACAACCTCAAATGTCTTCTCCATTTCTCTGTCCCTGAAACGTGACGATGTCTTTCATTAGCCAAACACAAACCTGCCAAATGTAGCACGGTAAGTAAACTATGCTGACTCGACATACTTGCGTGTCTCAACGTGCTTTGCAGTGGCCAGGAGAGAAGGGAACTGTGTATCGCTGAAGATCTCAGGGGGGCCCTGGGTGGGCCCCCGCCTGGTGGTGGTTTGTCGAGCCCCCGGAGGGCGGTATACACCAGCAGGTTTCGCCTCAGGCACCTCCACATCCTCTGCAGCGTGATTGGACAAGGTGATTCATTTTTAATGTCATATTTATCACAGGTCTTTTCTCTCCCCTCTATTGTACAGGAAAAGCTGATTTACTCACCCACAGGAGCAGCTGGGGGAGGAGCAGCACCACCAGACTTGTTCCAGGGACCAGACACTTTGTCTCCACTAATCAAAATGATCTCTCCATCCTCACCAACCTCCTCCTTTTCATACTCCTCCTCTTCTTTCTCATCACTGCAAACAACCAGAGGGAGGTTGAGCTGAGGTTACATTAGCATGAGAAAATCATGAGAACATAATGAACGGTTATTTTACACAATTTATGCCTAACATGTAAATGATCTAGTCAATTTCCAGCCAAATGGTGTTTACAGAGATAGTAAGTTATCCTTGACAGTTGCTCCATTTAAAGGATCTGGAACTATGCTGCATTATTACACCCTGAATCTGCCCCACAACCAATGCAACAGTCTGAGTGTAAAGGGGTGAAATGGACCCTGGCAAAGTGCTGTCCAGGGCAATGAGTGAGTCATGGTTAAATTAATAACTTCCACTGCTCCCTACTTGAAGGCACCAAGGACAACACAGATTTTACATTTACATTTTGCTCTCACCTTATCTGTAAAGCCTGGAGCCGGAGCCCGCTGTAGTCCACTTCTTTCTGCTCAAAATCTTTCCATTCTTCGTCCTCCTAGGCAGAAGGAAATCCTACTTCATGTAATTACAGGTAATAGAAATCTCATCACCTGTGTTTTTTACTATTGACATCTGTCACTTAGACAATACGTGATTTCACAGGGCCCTTACAATCAAAGTCAACGACACTGACGAGTGTCTTCTAATACTTAACTTGGTTTAGACACCGGCATGTCACTGTGAAGCTAAAATGCTGATAATCCAGTGAAAACTTGTGACAAATGGCGGCTCGGCCTTGTTGGAAAGCCACGTTTCAAAGACAGTGATGACAGTTTCCTCAGGATGACAAGCTAACAGCCTGGTGTATTATCATACAGAGAAGCGGTAATAAATCACCCATGGAGCTAATGTTGTTAGAAAAGCACAGTCGTGCGATATTTATATAAAAAAGTCCAAATATAAGCCAAAAGAAACCATATGCTAGCTAGCAGCCGGCGTTTTCTTCTTTCATGCCAAGAGACAGACACATAATCTTTGCTCACATCATAATAAAACGGTTAAAAGCCACTGTTCTCAGTTAGCCTACATGTTTACAAGTGCATATACAAAATGTGACATGACACCGGCAAACACGCTAATGAGGCAAAAAGTTAGCGGAGTGCAGCGTCGCTTACCTTATCAACCTGCGCGTCTTGATTCTCGTTTTTGGCCGACTTTTCCTTCTCCTTCTTGGTTTTCTTCAGTGCCATCGATGTGGGGCCAGCGGCGGCCTCTTTGCCCTTCCCCTTCTCTTTCTTCTTCTTTTTATCCCGCTTGGCAAAGAAATCGTCCAGACTCTTCTCTGGTGGTGCATCCGCCATTTTCAAAGAGCAACGTTAACTAGCGTTAGTTAGCTAACCGAGCAATGACAAATGTAAAAATCTGCTCGGAGAGACTGGACGACAGCTGCTGAAACGACCAGAAGAGACCGAGTCAGTGTTTCCTCTGACAGTATGACTCCTGTTACAGGGTGATGAAGATGTCCACTCTGGTTCTCCGTCTGAATCGTTAGCTATCCTGTCAACCATGCCATGCACGGGCTATTTGACAAATCTGCACCGTCACCCGGAAACACTTTGACTCTGAACCGGATGTGTTCAAAATTTAAAAAAATAAAAGCACAAACCTCCCAAAAACTAACGATAGAATAAAATCAATAAAGATGATTATTCTAATACTGTTTTCTGCGGCCACATTAACACTCTGATCCGCTTGCAGGAATTAATTAAATCGAAAGAAATGTTTTTGAAAAGCAGAGATAAAGGCAGGAAATCACACTTTACACACACAGAAACTTTTATATAATTAATTATAACTAACTATAAATTGTAACTAAATGTTACAATTTGTAAGCATATTTTTAATAATTATTTAGCTCACGTAATACTACCCTGTTGTTGAAGTTAAATGCTAATATATGAGAAAAATATAAGCAAATTTCAAAACAAATGCTGTGAAAATCAAATCTACATTCAATAAATTTAGACTTACCATCCCCTACTTTCCTAATGTCCAATTCTAATGTCCAATCTTTGGACATTAGAATCTCAAATCTTGATTTAAAATTATACTTTTAAATTACTAATTTGTGATTCTGCCCCTCCCAAAATGGATTCATACATATGAGTTCCATATACTAATTTTTGTGCATAATATCTGTATTATTGATCATTTCTTTGTAAAATGTTTTATTGTTTTTGTTGCACTTTTGGGTTATTTTGCAATTTAATATCTACTTTATTTTGAATTAAAATGGCAAAAAGTGTCACACAAATATGTCTTTGTGCTGTCTCTAATAGTGTGAATGTTTTATTTCATTTTTAAACCCAAATGCAATCAGAATATGAAGAAGAGGGACAGAAAGGACATTCCAATGTGAATATGTAAATCACACTCTCTTAATTTGACTAAATAAAAAACCTCCATAAAACCTCCATAATTATGTTTTTATGGATGAAACTCAAAATAACTATTATGACATTTAAAACGTGGAATTTTATTCTCTGTTGGAAAGATTTTTAGCAAAATGAAAGTAGCATGTTTTTACACAGGCCTACAGTCTGTCAATAACGCTCACAACACATCGAGCCTCACCTCAGCAGTACAGCAGGCTTGTAAACAGATTATTGAACTGACGTCAGTTTCCCAGAAAACAGAGGTCACTTGACCAGCAGCAGCTCTGGTACACAAAGAGAAAATTCCAGCCGGCTGCATCAATGGATGTGCTGCGGTCGGCAATGCTTTGTTACATAGTAAACGAAAAGGTGTGATATCTAACCTCCACCTACAGTAAAACAGGTCTAAGGCTTGTCATGTTGTTTTTCTGTGTTTTCATGAGAATAAATGAGGCAGACAGATTGATCCATGTTTTTGTTTGTTTTATTGCTCAGCAGTAAAAAGTACAGTGTATACTACAGTACAAAAAATACATAATGTTGAACACTGCTCCACCGTGCCACTGAACACTTTGTAAAATATTCAGCGTGCAGAACAACAAGCCCAGCTGTGAGCATCCAGTGCAGGAAATATTATGTTTTAACTGTGTTATTCAGTGTCACCGTTTGACCCAGTGACTTCAGAACAACATCTTACAATGCAGAAAACCTTTAGCGACGATAGAGGCAGGCAGCGCTGATTACTGAATAAAACAGCAGCAATGCAAAGTAGAACAGGTGACAGAAGGACCACAGGTTTGGTAACAAAACAAGTATTCAAACCCAGTTCTTTAAAAAAAAAATTAAACCGCTTCTGTGTGTGCTCACAGTAAATATTCAGCATACATTACATATCTTTTTTTTCCATGATGATAATGTGACTCAGCAACTCATTTGACACTTCAACTGTCTGCAATAATGGACAAACATTATTGATGGAGGGAGACACAGTAGCAAAGTTGGTTACACTCTCTCGCTCTTTCATGCTAAGACTTAACCAGACATCACTCCACCATATAGACAGACAGACGGTCCCACAGAGGCACACACAAGGATCACACAGAGAAACACATGACACCCAGCTGAGAGTGACACGAAGCAGTCTGCTCTGATTTAAATGATATTTGGTTAAGGGGCCAGCACATCTCCTCTCACACACACACACACACACACACACACACACATGCACAAACAGATCATTTACTCAGCCATACTGATATATAAAGGGTCAACCTAAGGAATTAAGACATCAGCGAGGTCCCTCTTCAGAGAAGCTGGTGACGCATAAGAGTGAAACATATTAATTAATAAGTCTGCTCAATAAAATCTGGGCCTGTAATTATCAAAAGGTGCATTTATGCTCCTTATAAAGTCCACATGTCTCTTATTTGACTACAGAAGCTGAAACAAAATGTATTTGTAAGCAAATTATTTACATGTAGCAGGACGTCACAACAAGACATTTTCTGATGAATACAGGCCCTGATTGTTCCCACACATCTCTGACCCCCCCTTTAAAAAATGTAGGTGCTATATTCAAGTTCAACAGGCTATAAGTGTTTTGGGATTGTTTTTTTAAAAGGAGTTAATGTTTTCATAGCATATTCTCTCTCTCCAAAGCAGATTTTCATGTGGCCATTATCCCCAGCGCTCTCACCACCCAGCCACTGTAATGAAACAAAACCACATATACTCTGTATTTTATAAAGACAATAAAAACCTTTATCACAATTAAGCCTTTTGTAGAAAATGTACATCAGAAAAATATGCAGGTGCATCCTCATAGCAAATAGTGTCTGTTTACATCGCTCTTCTTTCAGGTTGCTCTTTGTGTTTGTGATATACAGTATAAAGTCAGTCTCTAAATATTTAACACATATATAAAATAGACAACGACAGCAGGGGGAGTAGAGGAGAAAAATATCCAACAGTGGTTCTGTGTTTTTTATTTTTTCGTTGTCTCTATATGGCAGAAGCTTTGTCTCTGTTGATGAAGAGAGTCTCCTGGCAGAAAGGGTTAACCAGGACCACGCTGCTGCCGCTGTAGTCTCCATTAGGGGGTAGACAGGTGTCATGCTCCTGCAAAAGGCGTGCACAGAAAAAGAGGAATTAGCACATAAGTGTTAAATGAGAGAGTAATTCACGCCTCAGGGGCACCCGCTGGAGTCTACTGTCGCTCTACAGGAGAAGCAAAGAGTAAAGTATGGGTTCTGTGCACCCCAGGGCTTTCAGAGACAGAGTGAACAAAGATGTATGACAAAGCTCGATGAACACAGATTTAAGGGAGGTGGAGGGAGGATTTAAAAGCTTCATGAGCAAAGATGACTCAGAAGGCGGCAGCAGAGGGGCTTAATGTAAGGTGGAGGAGGTGGAGGGGCTGGTGATGGTGAGTCAGCAGTAATAAGGTGGTGCTGGAGTAAGAGGGAGGGGTGGGGCGGGGGGGGGGGGGGGGGGTAATGATTTTCTGTTCATTTAGGAATTAATTAATTCGAACTGAATGCTTCTCATTTAGATTTGGCATCATTTCTTGTATGATTGAGCACCAGGGAAGCTACAGGCTACAATAATATGAGACGGGGCAAAACAAACACCTGGGTGTCACCAAGGGCATCCTACACATGATCCAACCTCAGCTTCCCCCTCCTGTGCAAATCAGGACAAATAAAGATAGGAGACACACAATGAAATGGTCACGAGGAGAAGGTGATAAACATGCAAACAGAGCAACCAGTGCTACATGGAACGACTTGGAGAGGAAGAAAGAAACAGTACATTCCACACCACTGTTATATAGTACTGTCTCCAACAGATGGCGCTGTAATGCACCAAAACAGATGTTCCACGGTCTGTTTGGAAGTCTTCAGTCTCCGTGAGTTTAAATGTTTTCAGGCAGTTTTACTCATCATAAAAAAGAGCCAAGCATGCAGGGGTGAGACAAAAATATAATGCAAACATTTAACAGAAAAGGTTGTGCACAGAACCAAGATGAATTGTTTGTGAAATGTGCAACAACAAAAACATTTATAAAGCCAGCTTTGTATTGCTCCCATTAAATAACCATTATGGCTTCGAGAAAAGATGGAAACAAGTTAATGTTCAATATTGGACAGGATATGAGACACTGTGGATTATCTTTGGAGCCCTGAAGTTACTGTTACACTATAATGAACTATTGCTTTACTGTTGGATGGATTGCTGCCAAGCAAGGAGATTGGTTAAACCCGCACCCTCATCACTACTACCTCTGAGTGTCTGTGTAGTCCTGGTTTATGGTGTTTACAGGAAACAAGAGAAGCCTGGTTATTCATAACACTATTCAAATTTCTCATTAGCATACAGTTTGGACAAGCAGAGTCTATTCAGAAACCGGAATAAGGTGTTTACACGTGCAAAACAATCATCGTGTAATAATGATACTATAGTGCACATTCAAGATTCAAAGATTCAAAGCGTTTAGTGTCATATGCACAGTATAGAAAGTGGTTTCCCTGCACAATGAAATTCTTACATTGCTGCTCACAGTGAATGCCATAAAGGTTTAAGAAGTCAAAATAGAATGTCTGTGATGATGGGGATCTAATGGTGGCCCCACTTTTTTAGGGACCCAACACACTGACCTCTACAAAGATGAGATTTTTATGCTCCACAGCTGCTGGATGGGGAATAAAAATGTCAGTGAGAACCATGATAAAAATATAATTTAGAATTGAGTGATTAATTGATTGATCAGTCACCCATTGTGAGCCCATTAATCAATGTAGACCAAGGACACTGATGAATATTCAGCCGATTTGACCTGTCGATTAAAGAGTGTTTGCAATGTTTGTGTAATGTTTTGCATGTAAACATTCTCAGAGGATAAACTAATTATTTATTAATAATAACCCACTAACCCAATAATCTCAGATTCAGTTTATTGCTCCTTTAGAAATATGAAAAGCTGTCAAAGCTCCACGCAGCATCCCTATAAACCGCAGTAACACTCAGTCAGCCTTGAGGCTTGCTGACAGGCTGAATTGGACATGGATCTTCTTGTTTGTTCCCATACTCATTAAGAGGCATTCTGCTGACTGATGGTAAAACAACAAGTAAGTCTGCCACCACTTTAGTGTGTTAGCAGTAATAGAGTTGTAGCAGATTGTACCTCACTCTCCAGGGTGTGTATCTCTCTGGGTAGCTCCACGGCGTGCCTGCTGAAGTAATCCATGGTGATGGCGTTGTTCCAGTAACTGAGGTTGTTCTCCTGACTTGACGACTTCTTCTTCCTCCTCATGCAGCACACAGTCAACAGCACAGCTACATGAGGCAGAGGCAGCAAACAAATAGAGGAGGTTAGTACAGAAACTGGAATAGCTGCTGCTTCTAATAGCCTTCCTCTGAAAGCACCCACACTGGCTGACAGGTTTCAGGCTTACTGAGCCACTGTTGGAATGAAAGCAACTACAATATTAGTTGCTTCTCATGTAGTAGCGCTGAAAGAAGCTGTCAGTCTGCCAGTAAAAATGCATTAAATCACAGTCAAAGGCCTCAGACTAACTCCTGAAATGTATTAAGATCACAGAAAATCTAAATAATATAAATCATGATGCTATAAGAGAATCACTTCAACTGCAGTTTACTGAGTCACATGAGAGTATTTTTGTTCTTCATCTGGAAGTGTCAGGGAATCTGCTAATGTGTGTGTAACTACTAACTGATTTTTTTTTCCCACCTGCAACCAACCAACTAAAATATCTAGCCTGACAAGTCTTTATGCTAAGCTAAGCTATCTATCTATGTAAAACAAGACATGTATGAACAATGCAGAATGACTTACAGCAGGAGGAAACAGGCACACTGATGGCCAGCACAATCCACACAATGTCCATCCTGCTCAAGCAGATGCGGGACAGCGGGGAGTCGACAGTGGGCCCTGAGCTGTTGCTGGTTGTCCAGGGGTCGTGTGTGGTGGCTGGCACCTGTCTGTTCAGGAAGTTCCCGCTGGCTGTGGAAGCCAGCTCAGACCTGTTCCGCTGAGAAGACGGCTCCTCTGCTAAGCTGCTGTTAGGCAGCAGCCCTCCATGTGTGGTTACATTCCCCATCCAGTGTCCCACAGTGTGGTCACGTGTACTGTTACTGTGAGGGAGCTCAGGAGTGGTCTCGCTGCTTGCAGTGTAATTGACCGTTGAATGCTGTGACTCCAGGCTCGGCACGGTGGACAGGGTGATGGTGGACGCAGTAGAAGCTAGTTTCTCTGGTGGGCTCTCGACGTGAGCATCAGACCCTTGTGTCGGCTCTACCACCAACTCAGCAGTTGGGGGCTCGTCCACTGCATGCACCTCCCGCAGGGTGATGGTGTGGTGTGCAGCCAGCTCTGGGGTTCCAATAGAGTGCTCCCTGAGTTTCAGGCCTCGTGCAACATCAGGAGAAGAGAGGGCGGTCAGAGAGGAGGGCTGCAGATCTGGAACATGCTGGTGCCTGGGGTTGGTGGATTCTACACTGAGCTTCTGAGGCTCTATGTGGTGTGCATCGACTGTGTCGCCTCTGTCCGACCCAGAGCTGGATGTAGCAGCCAGGGAATTTGGAGCCCCTTCAGCACCCGATTCCACATCTATATTTGGGATCGCTGTGCTGGAAAATTTAGGGCTGCTGCTGGCCTGCTTAGTGCTGACAGTAACTGGGTTATGGACTTGAGGTACCCTGACTAATTTGTGCATTAGGCCTTGGTTTGTGATATCATAGCTGGGCTCCTGGGGCTGATTCACATGGTCGGCAGAGCTCACAGTGTTTGGGTTGACAGTGTTTGTGTCATGAATGGGAGGATTCTGGGATATGGGAAGCGAGGCGACAGCAGGAAGGATAATGTTTGTGGGTTGCTTGCCTTTGGATGACCATTCCCCACTGCTGGAACCTTCCTGATGCCAGTCCACGGGGGAAGGTTTTGGGGGAGACAGGGGACTGCTGTGGGCGGCTGCCATGGAGACAGAGTCCTGGGACGTCTGGCTGAGGTACAGCTCCTGGGCTGCCAGTCCTACTGGCAGTGCTAGGAATGCTAGAACACCTGCAGAAAAATCAAAGAAAAGCTGATTAGAAGACATTTCTTCTTTCTGTCTGTGCCTCATCTCTCTAACATCCTGCTTTGCAAAACTAGAGCGCAGCCTAGCAGCTGAAATTGACTGATCAGGTGTTCAGAAGAGACGTGCAGCCTTGTCTCGCATTCATTATGCTACTCAGCCTATAATCTACTGAACTGCTCTGTGTGTCACTCACTTGGTCTAGATTGCTTTATTACCTGCATTATTCACTAGATGAGTTCTAGTGTGTGGAACCGTGCATGTATAAGGTGGCAGCTGGGACTGATCTCAGTCTTTCGATGGAGTTTTGTTACTGTGCAGAAATGCCACGGAGAATTTTACAGTGCAGAGGTAATAAAATATCAGGGTGAAATGTTCTGTTTATTTATCTTGTGTGTTTTGTTACGTGTTATGATTTACACCAAATAATTGAGCCCAAATGCATTTAAAGACACGCTGAAACCTCCGAGAGCCTGAGGGCTCATTCCCATAAGGAGGCTGTGTGTCGTGACAAGCCATTAGCAGGTGCCTGTGGAGGATATTGGTGCTATTATGTTATTCAGACAGCAAGAAAGTCATAGAAGGAGGAACGTGGAGGGGTTTATTAAATTTCCCCTTTGCTCCCCCACCTCTCCGACCCTTATTGACACTGTTAATGTCACACATTAGTGGGACTCCCACTGGGAGACTTCTACGCACTCAGCTGAGAGATACACATTAGCACAAAGCTATAACATCATCAACATTCATCACAGAATGAGGAGGGAAGAGGAAAGTGTTAAGTTACACTGAAGGGGACACTCTGTCTCTTCTATGGGACACAAAGAATTACCTAGAAAAGGGCCACACTATGACAGGTGCTGACTATTCTGATCTCTGGGACATCAGATAAGATTCAGTGTAGGAAGCTGATAAGAGGTCTACTATTGTCCAACACCCAGCTGATTTAACACCTTCAGACTATTACGTCTTTCCCAAAATGAAGAAGAGGCTCCGTGGTTGCCTTTTTGACAGACACTCAGTATTCTCTTAGACACATTTTTTTTTTTTTTTTTACAGCAGTTTAAGGTTGCAGAACTGGGGGTGTTTGCGTGAACACAGTAATAAAACCACACAGGCTCAGTGCTGTGTTTTTATTAGTTTTTGAATAACAATGTAGCATGATGGTTCAGAGTAATAAGCTGCATCAGTGTTGTTGTTGGTCTCTGAACAATTCTAGCACATGTATTTGGTATTTGTAGGAGCCCAGGTGTGAGTATCTTCTTGCAACAAAACAAGTGTTTGGTAAAGAAAAGCATGCTGGCATGAAAGAGACGGAGAACAATATATGGACATGAGGACTTTGGATTTGCTGCTGTAGGGTGTATAGACTAGATATACGCTAGTATTTAAAAGAGCACATACATTTGCCATAAACAAGAGATGACAGAGTCTGGATCCACCAATGTGACCTAGATGTTATAGCCAGCATTTAACTACAGAATGGTGCTCCCTCAGTAACTATGGAAACCAAGTTTCAATTTCTAAGAGGGGCAGAGGAGAAGCAGAAGTGAGAAGGGGTGAGGAGAAAATCTGTTCCAAAGACAAGCGACTAAATACATGTAAATAAAACTACACTTCACATAAAACCACAGCCTACATGAGAAAATCACTAATGTCTGGTTTCTCCAACTTTTCCTCTTTGTCCACAGAGGGATTTAAAACACACTGCATTAGAACCCTTCAGCACCGGCTATTTAAACTCAGCCTCTGAATCATTAATCATATTCTTTCATACTCAATCACACAGACTTCCAGGATGGAAGGTCCGGGCGCTATCTTCCATTAACCAAGTCTGTCACGTCTCTCTAATCCACACAGCCCACTCCAGATCTCCTCTCTCCAGCCCACTCCTCTATCTGGAGACACACACACACATATGGCCTCAGCTGATTTATGACTGCCCGCTCTTTCTTGAAATGATCCTTTAGGCTAGGGGGAGAAACCCAACATATCAGTGCTGTCAGGGCTTTTCTGATTCGAGGTAACATGAATCATGATCACATTTCACTGTTATTATTCTGTACTGAAGAAACACCCTTTATTTTTTAATGTTAAATGAAGAGGGTGGATGTTTATCACCATGTGGTCTGGCTTGAGTAATGTTTTCAATCAGTACTCCGTCCTGGCAGTCACAACCCGACACCCTGATGCTACTGAATAAAACATTATGCTTTTACAGGCAAATTCATATTAGAAGAAATGGACAAGCTTCATGTTCGGGCACATACATTGTTCAGGTGATCATGAGCTTGTATGTGTGTATAACCAACACTTAGATAAATATTCATCTGAGACTTTGCAGTTTAGACACATCATATTTGAATTTATTACAGATTACTGTTATAATGTGAAAGGCTGCTTTCCTCAGACATCATATTTTCATTAGTGCTGAACGCACTGTGTATCAAATGCAGTGCTGGGTTCTTAGGTTGATTAGGGACAACTCATTATGAAGAGTCATAATAAGGCATGAATACACAGTTTTCCAAACAGCTCATCAGTGGATGACTGACAGCTTATGACCAGACAGTAGAAATAGTTATTAGCAGCTACCTATTAAATCATATTTATTATATTATTTATATATGCTATATTATTATTTTACATTACAATTCTAAGAATATTATTATTATGAAATTGTCATTAAAACCTATTGTACTGCATTAAAATTGAGTTCAACATGCTAGCAGCTGCCACCATGTAATGTGTTTAATGTTGCACAGTGGTCTGGTTTAATCCGATTTAACCAAGTTGATGCCCGAACATAACAGTGACTGAAAGTCATGTGTCGTAAAATGTGCCCTAACAGCCATGCAAAACATGTACGCTGCTGTGTTTCTGTACGCAGCTGTGGTTTTATCCATTGTGCATGACGTTTGAAGACAAACAAAAATGTCTATTTTCCCTCTATATTGATGAACTTCTCAACATATGTGATTATGCATGATATTTTTACAAACGCACTGTGTAGCACACAAAGGCAAAAGGGTGTAATTTTTCACAATGGGTGTGTGTCCAGGCTGATGGAGTGAGAGTGTAAACAGGCTGAACACAGACGGAGAGCCTGGCTCAGCCCCGACAAAGACATGCAGTGCAGAGAAGCAAGGAAACACGGAGTGAATTAACAGGAGAAATGACTGAAAAGCAGCCTGAGCTTCATGAACATCCATTACTGAGCTGAAATGCTGTGAAGAACATGGGAAAAATGGGATGGGAAAGGGAGGAGAATGGTGAGGTCAGACAGGGTGGGGAAAATGTGTGTCATAGAGGAGGCCAGAGGTGTGGTGTGCAGTGAAGAGAGGGAGATATGTGGGTGTTTGAAAGGCAAAGAGGTTGGCTTAGACACATTAGACCAAGGACCACAAAAGGACTTTCAAAGGAAAACAAAGGGCGAGACACAGGAGAATATAGGAGGCACATTTTGAAATATATGTATTGGTCAGCAGCATTTGTCGGCTCAGCATGATTTTTTTTTCCTCCATTGTGCATGTAGGCTGTTTTTGGTCTGACATGATATTTTCTCACAAGCACAACACAGCAGATAAAGGAGTGAGGACAACAAGAGTTTGCAGCTTTACACTAAAAGGAACAAAAGAGCTCATTTCTATTGTGACACTGACTTGAAGGTCTTCTATTCTGTGCTTTACGGGAAGGTGACAGACGGCTGTTGGTCACACCAACCTGTTGACCTTACTATCTTTATTACCCAGCTGATCATCAAAGGAAAGCACATGCTAATATCACAGAGACACACAACGCCCAGGTGAAATTACAGTGAGATTATGCCCTCATTGACTAATGGCTTCTGTTTTGGTGCAGGATTTATGGAGGGAGGGTAAATATATGCAAGAAACCTGCTGAATTAGGGCTCTTTTGAATGCATGGGAAGGCGGTGACATTCGTGGAAGTCCTCCATTGATGCCTTCGAGGACATCAATAAATCATGTTGCAAAGCAGGATCCTGTTCGCTGATCCAAAGCAGGCTTTGTCCCACCAATCATTCACTATTAGACTCAATGTCAGGGGCCAGAGTGGTTGTCACTGAGTCTGAGGTGAGACAGAAAAACATATTTTTACTCCTGCTGATGAAACTCTGCATTACATGTTGGATCATGAACACACACTCCTGTGAAACAATATCTACATCATGAATCTTTCAGCCTAATCAATCATAGCAGAGCACTCAGTGTGTGGTGTGCAGGCTATCAGTGCTTATGCACTAGCGTATATGATCAATCCTGAAAGTGGGGCCACACTCACTGTGGGGGCTGGGATATTTATCTTTTTGTTTTGTTGTTTCCAGGGGTCACCTCCCGCTACGTGCCACGGAGAGCGATGTAGCTCTGACGAGCACGGCCACAATCTGCCCATGAAGCGAGTTCTGGAGCCAGGCTGGTTGTGCCGCATCATCAGCGGGCAGCTGGCAGTAGCACCATTTCGAACGGGAGACTCGACAGGGAGCCAAAAATAGGAGCTGCAAAATCATCCATCAATAAGGCTTGTGATGGTTCGTCAGGCTGTACTTCCAAACTGCTACTGCTCTGTCATCTCTCTGCTCAGCAGCATGACAGAGAATAACAGGACTGTATGGCACAGAGGACCCATGGAGAATCAGGCCAAGGTCACATGAATGAATGACTGAGATACAATAAAAAAAACCTGTAGTAAGACTAATCCTTATGATAAGGCACATCAGAGTCTTCCAGGATACAATTAGTAACAATTACATTTCCTCTTTATTGTTACATAATGCCTTATTGAAAGGTTTACCAAAGGCAGAGAGGCACGCTGTTCTTTTTACATGTGAATACCCATTATTTATGTATAAAAGTAAAACAGGTTTGCACTAATGACGGGTACCAAGCACTCATTTAACCTCTTTGCCACAGAGCGTGATCCTGCCGATGCAGATCTAGGTAAAGGGGGAAAGTCTATCTTAGAGTCTAATTATCTTATCTTGCTCATAAGTGATGGAAAAATGTTGGGTACATAGTCTAATGTCAAATGCAAACTGCACAATGCGTTTCCTCTACAGATTAGCTGGACGTGCTGGACTGTAAACTGGGTATAGGCATCTGGGGGTTGACCCAGTACTTACTGGAGGGGATATATCTGCCAACTGGCCTGAAAGCGGCTAAGAATACCCCATGTGGAGCTGGAGCAAGTTGTCTACAACCCAACACTGGACGTGTTTTAGAGAATACATGTGGACTGTGTGACCAAGAACTTCAGCAGAGTACCTGTGGCTGCAGCTTTTGTTTGCAGCACTATAGTTAGCAGTAATAGCTGTTGTATTAATAATAGCAGTAGATAGTAGAGGTTTTGGTTACAGAAGTGCAGAGGGTCCGCTGAAGCCAGCCGGGGCCAACAGTTCTCTGTCCAGGCGTGATAATCCAATCTCACCCACAGTTAGTCAGACGGCTCTCTGGTCGCCTGTCACTGATAAAGGGTTTTGTCTGCTTGAAGCTGATGGATCTAGTCTGTTTCTGTGACAGCGCGTCAAAGCTTTAAATTAAAGGCTTGGACTACCTTTTCTAAAACTCTCCATTTAAGTCTTATGATTACTTTGATCTTGGTCTGTCTGCCTTTATTCCTCCAAAGGGAGATATGGAATCATGTAGCATTAGGCGAGCAGAGGCACAGAGAGTGTGTCTGTGTGTGTGTGTGTGTGTGTCCACCGGTATGATATGGGCTTATTGGTATTCTGATGAGTGCGGTAGATAAAACCTTCTCCATTTGCCCCAGAGGATTTGGGGGGAATCCCATGGAGGTTTGTCTGCTGCTGAGGAGTGGTTGTGATTAGCATAAACAGGGCTAAATGTGATCCATGAAGGGCTGGCTGGGTGGAGAGGAGAACATCTTTAATTACTGGCCATGGCTCAGTGCCCTGGGGCTTCTAAACCAGCAATTTTGTATGTTTATTATGATATTATGATATACTGGACAAACATAATAATAATAATGACACATAATTGCCTTTAGTTCTTTTACATTTAGCTCTCCATTAATGATTTTATTTAAATGTACAGTGAGAGCACGACCAGAAGGCCTGCCCTTTGCTCAGACATTGTTTATAGATATGTTAATAATCTTTATATAATTGTTTTAGGACTGAAAAAATTAAAAAGCACACAAAGAACAATGTTTTAGGTTTGTGGGTCTCTGTTGTGATCGTATAAATATAGTTCATGTCTTGTATTTTTTTGGGTAGAACTCGTAGCTACTCGGGTAGCTAAAAAATGGAGGAGAACCTTCTTGTAGACAGAACAATTATGCCTTGAAAACCCTACATGAAGTTCCTGTAAACATTTGTGCCACTTTGTATTTGCCCCAACTTTCCTACTACTAATCATTCATTTTACATTTTAAAGGAATTGATACTGAAACAGACGTGTGGATCATCTTCTAACCTGACAAGAAATCTTAACGTTTACAGCTTGGATTCAAAGAGAATGTCCCTTTTACTTCCTAATTTAAACGTTCATCCCAATACAGAGACACATACTGTAAACCTTCAAATAATAGCTAAGAACTGACACCGGTCCCGTTTACAGGCCCGGTCCGATTTGGACATATAAAGGCCGGCCTCAATTATAAGCCGGGTCTGATTTTCTCATAAGGCAAATATATTACTATAAAAATAACAAACAACAACAATTTATGCCAACATGTGACGTTGTCATGGAGACACATAAACAAGGCTAAAGAACTGTACAATAACATTAATGATGGAAGGGATGTGGAGAACTTTTCAGCTAGTTCTGGATGGCTTTTTCACCAGAATAATTAAAGGCCTGCCCCAAATAGCCGCATGTCCCAAATATAAGCAGAGACAATTTTGCGATTTAGGCAAATAAAGGCCTATTATTTGACTTTACGGTATATGTCTGGGAGTACACGCACATCTTAACAGTAGCACAAAGGGACACATTTCTTTGGTTTGCTCTTGGGTGTGTTCGTCTGCCATTCTGGGCAGAGTGTCTGTCCCAAAGGGGGAAACAGACAGATAGGGCACATCCTGTGGACCATTCTGGAAGAGGCCTGAAAGGGCGGGGTGGTGGAGAGGCGGAGCAGGGAGAGCTCTACAGATGTGAGCCCAGAGATAAGAGGGCGAAGCTTTCGTAACAGGATAATGGCTTCCTGTTTGAATGCTCCGCAAATTGTTTGTCAGGTTACAGCAGCTTTGAACAGACAGACGTGTTTATCTGAGGATCAGGTGGACGGAGAACCTGAAAACAAAAACACCAAAGAGTCCCTGTGCTGCTTACTGGGATAATGATTTAGGTACAGTGACTGTGACAGCAGCAGCGGATCTGACAGGAAAGAGAGACATTAAACAGGAAACTGTCTGGAATCTGGAGGGAGGGCAGAACCTGCAGACCTAGACAGGCCACTTTAAACATACGTCAGATTAGGAAGATGACTTGAGACTTGTGTTGTGTTTACACATCCCACCACCTGATCTGGCCTGCTCATATATGTTAAAAGTTTTGTCTGTCTTCAAAGCAAAGAACGATAAAACTTGTTTCCAAAAATAGCAGATGACAGAAATACCAACGCAGCAATGAGTTTGACGTGAGGAAACAAAAGTCACTTCCAGCTGTGATAATGTGTTACAGGATCGTCTGTCTTCTCTTGCCTGCAGCATAAAGATGTTGAGGAACATCTGTCTCCTGCAGACGCCTCATCCAGATAGAGATGAGAAATGTTTCCTTGCTGCCCCTTTGCTGGAGAGCTCAGGTGGGTCTGAGCAATGTGCCTGAGGAAATTTTACATCTCCTCATCTTCACATAGTTTTAATCCACAGCTTTGCCCTCGACACTCTCTGCAGTGTGACCTCGCTTCACCTCTGCTACACCTTCAAGCACTTAGCTCACATCAGTCCATTTCGGCTTTAACACTTCTGAGGTGATTGAGCCATTTGTCAGAGACAGCCTTTTGGCTCCACTGCCCCGAGGTGGAGCTTGAGGGGTGAATACGTATCATCAGCCTGTTTAGCCAACCATTCTGGAGCCCGGTGGGTCTCAGACTGACCCTTCCGTTCCATATTCATGTGACATTCTGTGCTGCCAGAGATTTGTACATCCACTCCCCAGGCCTGTGAATTTAAAACAGCACAGACTTGAACTGTGACAAGAGCGAAAGTGGTTGGAGCACAGGATGTCTGAACTCACTGCCCCACTAGTTTCTTTTATGAATAACAATCATATTTATGATCATTAGCGCAGTGGTGGTCTGTAATGTATATGTCTGTCAACAGATCCTTCTGTCTTAATGCTTGATCTCCCCTCTCCTTCTCTCCTCCTTTGACTTATGGGGTGTCCTCCTGTGATATGTATGATGAATGTTGCCCTGCATTGGTGTTTCTCATATTAACATTAACTTTATAGCAGATACATGTTTATATGCTGCAATTTGTTTTTTCTCCATTGACGACTACACAATGGTTAAAGCTTAAAATTTAGCATAATTAAAGGTGTGACTGCTTTGAGTGACAGCTGGGTGCTCTCACAGGTATAGGTAGGTATCTGTCTCAGCGTAACTCAACCACTAGAACTTCACACACTTGGACTGCTGCATTGAATCTCTGACTGTATAATATGCAAGCACCTGAAACACTGTTTGGTCTCACTGGACCTATATACACATCCAGGATGCCCCATTAATGTCCTGAGCCCCCCCGGGTCTACTCACTCAGCAGCTGGCAGCGCAGCACCTGCAGGCTTGTCTTCATGGTATCATGTGATCCGACTCCTCCTCCACAGTGCTCATGGTTCTCTATTAGAACAAGAGAGAGAGCAAAAGGGTTAAGATGAAGCTCAGCGCCCACACATCAAAATCACATTCAAGTCAAAGGGATGCATCAGTGTGATTTACTGTGATTGAATGGGAAAGGAGAAAAAGGATCACAGACAAGATTGTCCAACCTAACCTTGACAGTTTAATCCTGCTAACGACTGACACTGCAGCTCCACCACTCACAAAATGAATTACACGTAACCAACATTTCACATTCGAAGACCAGGTGGGACCACAGGGGTGGTCAGCCTCAAGTGTTGAGCTTCAAATCAGCAGTGGCATCCTGCAGACTGAGCTGGTCTGTAAAACCAATTATGGAGCATTAAACATTGACCAGTAAGCCTTGTTCTGAGACAGCCAGTGTGTATATGTCAGAGAGACAGGTACCCAAGGGTGCTCTTTAGGAGAATGACTCATTGATGGCCTTCTGCTGAATGAAAGGCCACTCGCATGCACACATCTCCTTTCACCCCTGGAGAAGTGTGTGTCTGCTCAGGTCTGTCTCTCTTTGTGGAAATGCCCGCACCACTCACACTCACCCACACATGAACAGACAAATACTTCTAAAGAAGTGCATATGAAGACACTGTACACACACACACAGACATATATCTAAGCACCCTTCACCCCTACCTGCATGAATAATCTGTTGTGAATGTGACATGTGAAATTGGATTTGTGCCCCCTGTGCAGCATGAGCGCTCTGGTTGCAGGCGACCTGAGTTTCTGTGTGAGAAGAGAGGGGCAGACAACAAAAGGCAGGGTACTGATCCTTTCACAAGGCTTTATTTGTCATAAATGCAGCCCTGCTCTGGGGAACAAAACTACGTCTGAGTCATCCAGTTTATATTGCTGTCATTGTGGCAAACCTTTAGTACATGTTGAGTATGTGGAGTGATAAATATGAACACACAGACTAATTTGTCATTGCAAACATTTGAAAAACTGAAAAGACAAAATGTTACTGTATCTGTTTTTTTCCCTGTATTGGCCTATAATCATCCATTTATATTATTTTGATGTTTGAGGTTTCTGCCTTACACTCTTGCTTCCATAAATGGAAATGTAATATGTAATACAAGCTATCAAGACGCACTTTCAGATGACACATGCATAGAATTTTGCCCTTCTTCAGAAAATGAAAGCGTATGAAATGCTTGTAGCTTTGGCGCTCTTAACTCACAGCTCTGATGATAATGGCGTGAGTTCAGTTGTAATATGCTGCATGTAATTGCAGAAAAGATGAGGCTGCAGGATCACAGAAGAAGAAGCAGAAAATGAGTTTTTCTCTGCTTCACATCTTAAGAAGTGGCACTAGCCATCCTCGCACAGCCACACCATGCTGCCGCATCTCCTTAGCAATTTTTTTTTTTGCATCACGTTTGCGGCCTGATGAGCTCAATGGCAGGGTGCAAAGAGAGCAGCTGAGCCTCTCTCTACGGTGATTACGCCTCATCAGTGCTGCAAAACCAGGGCACACTCAAAGACTTTAATTTCCAGGGGATGAGGGCTGAGGCTGTGGGCAGGTGGGTACGGCAGAGGGAAGACATAGTGACAGGGGACTGTTTCATGGAGTTATCACACAGCAGAGTGAGTTAGATTGTTGATTTGCCTGTGTAGACCTCCTGCTGAGGAGCTGGATCATGGTTCAGTGCTACACACACACACACACAGGCAGGTAAAAGATAATGCAGGGTGACAGTCAGGGTCACAGCACTGCCAAACCCCCAGACTGGACCAGAAGTTCATTGGCAGCTGTTGTCAGTTTTGTTGCTGCAATGCTTATCACTCGTTTGCCAACAGAGGAGCCAGGATTCAAATCCAAACTCATGCATCTGCGTATACTGCTTACACTGCATGTGCATCCACCTGGACAAACACAAACTATAACAAACACACACTATAGATACACAATAGCTGTGCCCCAACTGAGGGACTACATCCTCTAAACAACACAGTCTGTTGTGGTCTGTGCAGACCTCAGCCATAGGCCTTAAAGGTTGAAGATTTCCTGTCATGTTACCGATGAGACTTGTGGAGTCCTTGATGGTAAAAAACATTATGAGCAACAAGTGTCCATGCAGTTATGAAGCTTCTTACAGCACCATCCCAAGACAGATGGATGTCTACATCTTCTCTCTGCCAACAGTAGTGTTATCACTGACAGGAACTGCAGTGCATTAATGAAACAAGTGTTCCAAACTGGGGAAAAAAATGTTAAAACAAATCCTGTCTACACAAAAGGAACCAAACCAACAAAAACAACGGTTTTGATTCACAGTTCAAACTGTTCCCATCTGATACAGAGACACAGGCTTTGCACATAGCCGCCCAGCATTCTACTGTAGAGGGGGAAAAAAAGTTGCATGGCAACTGACATGCACACAGATGGCAGCCATCACCATAGCAACCCTAATGGTACATTATATTCGAATTCATTCACAAGGACGTTTTGGGGCTCAAACAGAATTTGGAAAATGGAGGAAATCTGGAAAATTCTCACTCAGGTAGAATGAGACATCCAGCATCAATCTCTGGGACTCGGTTACATGCTGACAGGCCCCGGTCCCTGTAGCTCCTGGACTGCAACTCTGAAGAGTATGTCTAGAAGGCCAAGGTCATCCGAGACGGCGCAATGAAATAAGCCTGTCGCTCCACTGCTCTGTGGCCACCAGACGCAGGGATAACAATGCTTTTAATTTTGGACTTCCCTCCATTCTGCGGTTATGTATAGGGGCTGTGATAGCAGGCTGGCTGGTTGCCCACAGTGGCTGCAGCCTGAGAGCCTTTCCATAACAAGAGAAGGAAGAGGAGGAGGAGGAGGAGGAGGAGGAGGAGGGAAGTGTGGGAATCAATGACGACAGTGTGAACCACAAGTGCTCTGTCTGTCAACTGATAACTGGACCTCTGATCAAAACCTGATGCGTTTCTCCTTTCAGTATTGATGCTTCTCTCATGCTCCAGTGTCAAGCTTTTATCATAACCTAAAGAGCGTTTGTTGTAATCTGGTTACTGGAGCAGTGTAGCAACATCTGCTAATGTGAGGTCCTATCTTTTACAAACACTCTCAGGTGTTGGGTGTTTGGTTGGCTGTGCTGTGCTGTGCCATGCAAAAATCCAGTTACATCAGTGCATCAAAGCCCTGCCCTTCCACTGTGACCCAGGGGGGACGTGTCGACATTGTTATCGTCCATTTACTCTTTGATGTTGTTTTACCCTTTGATGGAAATCAGCAAGCAGCTCCTGATAGCGTGCTTGGGCTGCAGTCTTAGTCAGTTCACATGTTTGTTGCACTTGTGCTGATTACATCCCAACCTAAGGGAGATTGTGGCTATGACTCAGGACACCTGGGGGGGTTGACACCATGTTGGTGACCTTGCAAAATGGTCAACTGCTAGGCACAAATTTAAGCTTTATTTTGAAACAACAAAGCTGATTACAAGTATGAATAATTCTGATGGAAATCCACTTCTCCTCTGCAGGAGAGTGAACAAGCAGTCCTAGTGCAGCAGAGACTGTGCCTGACCAGTAGAGGCTTTGATAACTTAATTGTCAAGTCACGATACCCACAATAACTGAGTGATTACAAGTATTGACTGGATACAACAATAGCCCCAAATGAAATGCAAGCAGCAAGTGTTAGAGGCAAGGTTCCAGGTGTCTTTAAAGGCAGACATATTGCAGAGTCACTGTGCTGCACTGCATGTGTGAGTGCTGACAGCAGTGGCCCTGGATGGTAAACCTGGCAGGATGAGTTGCTGGTGCTGTGTCACGAAGGCTGGCGGGGGTTGAGCAGGTTATCAATCAGCATATTCACTTCCCCTCCAGGTCCTCCTTCAGTGCAGCTGCACAGCCATTAAAAGAACGTTAATGCTTCCAGCGTGCCATTCAGTCTGACGTTAATGGCCGTCACCCATCCTGTCCCAGCCACGCACATGATTAAAAAGCACAATATGGATTCTTTGAGCAAAAAAATTTTAATTTTAATTTTTAATTTTAAAAAAGTTTTAAAATAAAAACAACAACAGAAAAATCCCAAAAAACAAACAAAAACTGCAGTTCCACAATTGGCCACTTGAGGCTGGCTGTAAGTCAATCCCCATTTTGATCCCCAACATTACAGTTGTAAAGCTGTACAACTTTACGCCCTCTACCATAAGTTTTTAGTGGGTGTGGGGGCTCTGAGGAGATGCTACCCTCAAATCTTGCTAGTTAATGCCAGTTCAAAAGCCCCTCGCCTAAGCTCCACTGAGGCTCCACATTTTGCCCATTGTTAGATAAGGCTGTAGTCAGGCAGAGTCCAGGGCTGCCAACAAGGCAATAGGTGGAGCTATGAGCTTCAAAAGTTCATACTTAGAACAGCAACTGTTAAAAATGTCTGCAGCGTTTCACTCTTATGTGCCAGAGTTCAGCATCATGCTTATTGCAGATCGACTTCATATGCTCAGTGAACAAGCTGTCAGCTCATATCCATGTCTCCCCAGGCTAACATATTGTATATGTCAGTACTGAGGAACCAGGACAGTGTAGCACAGAAGATGATGTGCTTGTCAATAGTCGTTAGTGTAGAAGGCAACCTAAGCAGAAACCTGTGGTGCTCTGTGCGTCTGATGCTGTGCAGCTGACTTTGATGCCTGATTGTCATGCATGCTAAAACACAGAACCTCAGCTTCATATCCCCGTCAGCAGCGAGGAAAGCTGCTGTAGCTTTGGCAGGATGAATGAATTTGAAGGAGAACTCCCACTCAGAGAGAGCAGAGCACCTGAGGAGGAGTGGAACGCCATCACTGGCCTCTTCATTACTCAACACACACACACAGCCGGGACCAATGACTAAAGCAATTTATCAGAGGAATTGTGGCCAATGCCCTTTATGTGGGTGTGTGAACACATGTGAGGCACAGACAAAGAGATAAATGGAAGCCAACTAGAATTCTTGCCGCTTTGTGAAGCTGCCACAGAGTCCATTTACAAGCAGAAAGTTTTATAGTGTGGGCTGTTTCAAATGTTCGGGACCTGGTCCAGGTCAGGACTAGTCTAAAGTCAGGGGTCAGGTCTTCAGGGTCAGCCCAAGTCATGATCAAAGTAAGTCTCAGGTAAATCAAGCCTCAAGTCAGGCTTTGAGTCTCCTTTTGGGAGGGTCAGGCCGAATTCAGTTCCAAAATCCTCCAAGTAACTCTACAGGGTCCGGGTCAGTAAGGCCCCGTTCACACTGGAGAAAGTCATTCCAGCTAGAGTAGGATTGAGCCCAGACAGCCTTTAAGCTGGATGCGTTCAGACCTATTTTCAAATCTGGCTAGCACACAGTTGTGGCCGCACTCAATCCAGCTTCATCCAGCGTGTTTGCTGTTCTCCAAACCACTAGGTGGCGCCTCGTGATATGGCTAATAATGTGGCTAGCCGGATTCACTAGCCACATTTGCGTTCACACCTGAGCCACATTTGAGCCAATCGGCTAGATCCACCTCTCGAGGGTGGATCTAGCCGGCTTGAAATCAAACTGGATTCAGCCGGATTGGAGGTGTTCACACTCGGAAAAAAACACATCTGGATTGATCTGGATGCGGCCAAATCCTGCTTAAGCCACATTTTTTCCCCAGTGTGAACGGGGCCTAAGTCTTTATTTGACTGACTGACTGACTTTTAAGGGTAGTCAAGCCTGGTTCAAATCAATTCTCCATTTTGTCCTCAGTAACTTTTATACTAAATCCATCTTTGAGAGTTTAAGTCAAGCCCCAGTTTAATCTGAGTTAAGTAGTCTTGTCATGTCTTCAAGGAACATGCGTCACAGAGTCCAGCTATCATGACTCAAATCATCGAGATTCAAGATTTATGAGAGTGAAGCTCATTTTCAGCTGCTTCTGTGAAATCACGAGTCTCAAATTTCAAATAAGTCAAATCCAGTTCCAGTCAAATCACAGGTACGTTCCCATTTTCAATCTTAAAGAACTCGATTAAAAGATTTTCACTTTATTCACATAAGTCAAGCTCTCATGTCGAGTCAAACACACGCATGTCCTAAGAGAAGGTGTCAGACTGGAGCCTAACTGCACCATACTGGGAAGTCATTAAAACCAAAGACAAGGCGAGACTCTGTCTGACAGATTCAGATACACTGTGTAACACACACCTGAGGTCAGGTCTGGTACATCGAGTGAGACAGGTAACAAAGCCCCGGGGAAGAGCCTGTGACAGACTGGTTATATCACAGGCAAGAGAACACCGCAGACTTAACATCAGCCTCTGGGAGAGACTGCTGTCAGTGGATAGATCTGACATGAGCGCACAGGAATCACAACAGTGGATAATTGGAGGTTTATGAAATAAAATACAACATTTTTTCTTATTAATGTTGCACAGACACACACTCACCAGGAGACATACTGTAGAGTCCTGCAATAAACTTGCAAATCTCTGCACAGGCTTCTTTGTACTCTCCTGGGAGTTACTGAGCCAGGCAGTAAAGGAGCAGACATTGGGATGCAGCTCAGCCTCGCCACTGTCTGAGTCGTAAATATCCTCCCTCTATCTCCGTGTACCTCTGCCTCTCTGTCACTTTCCTCTTCTCGTCCTTACGTGACCCCTGACTGACTGACTGACTGCTGCCGACAATAACGTCCCTCCATGCTTGTCATAACCAGTAACATAATCCAAAAATAACATCAAGGTAAAATACTTTTAACACTCATGTTGAAGTGCATGAAGAAATATGGAAATATTTGCTCTCACACATCTGATCACACAGAAGATGATGCTCATCTAAACTACCGGTTTTTGGATGAGACTGATTTGATTTATCTCCATGTTCACTGTGCCATCCTGCACTAATGGAGTGAAATGAGATGCTGTGTCGACAAGGTGCCGCTTATTGGTTTGTTTGACAAAAAGACGAGAAGATTAGAGACGGAGTGGGTCAAAAGGAGAGATGAATGATCAAAAATCTTTTACAAACTTACTGATCAGCAGCCTTGAGAATAAGCATACTGCACATGGAGCTGAGCTGCCTTACCCTTTCCTCATTCAGATCCAAATCACAGGGGAAAACATTTGATCAAAGACTCATCTCTGCGTTCAGTCTCACAGTCAGACCTCTGTGGACTGTTACATCTCTCGGTGAAGCTGATCCTCCTGTCAGGCCAGCAGGCAGATTGATATATAAAGTCTGTCTCTCATGCTCTGCAACAATGATTATCGGACCAGTGCTCCTCAATGGGGCCACGGTAACGGATAACAAGCACATGCTCCTCCACGTAATGGCAGTCAAAGGTCTAAATTTACAGCAGGCAAACAGGCTGGGGGCGCTTTGATGATGCATTTGACCTAATCGATCAAAGATTGTATCACTGCTGGATGCCTCGCCTCCATTCTCCAACTTCTGAAGACTATTTTCACAACTCATTGAGTGGTTTTGACTGCAGCTCTTGATTTAGCTTCCCAGAGGCAGAGACAACCAGTTTGTTGAGTGTCTGTTTGGTGATAGTCTCCTTGCTGTGTGTGCTCCAGCATGGATCCTTGGCAGGCTTTGCATACGGCTGTCAAACCCCCAGAAGCTGGGAGATGTCAGGAGGAGAGGCTGTTACCGCTCTGTAAAGTGATCTATAACAGCATTTTTTACACAGGGCTAGATGTTGTAGCGCAGCCCTGTGCTGCAAGGCTTTTCAGCTCCTTCATCTTCCATCTCTTTGCTCCCCACATCTTTAATGTGATGTCATGCTTTCATCCCAGTAAGTATCTTTCTCCTTCAATTCTCTCATCTCATCTTCAAACTTCATGCTCTAAGTCCCTTAAAGCAAAGAGGCGTTTTTAAGCTGAGCCTGGAAGCTGGAAAATCTTCAGTAGAGGAAATCTTGCTATATTATGATTTATTAATTCAACATAGGAGAAACTGACTGTGCTGCATTGTTTGGTAGAGACATCAACCACCCGCTAATGAATTTTAAGACTAAACAATACATTTACAATAATGAAGTGTGAAATTAAGCTGCTCATTATCATTCAGCTCTGTAGTTATTCTGGCTGGAGAGTATGTGTTTGAATGTTACTGCATGTTCCAACACAGAGACATCACCATACAGGAAGTCTTCCACAAGCTAGACTGAATATTAAAAGCCTCTTAAATGCAAACCTTTTAAGGATAATTTTTCAATTTCTACCCAGGGCATGAAAACATCTTTGAAAAACTAGAACGTAATGGCCCTTAACTGGGCAGCCCATTAATACTATTGCACATTTGGCATCTGTAGCCTCTCCTGTCATAGGGCAGATATAACAGGGAAAGTCTGAGTCTTGGCTTTCTATTATTCCAGATTATGTTTGAGAGAAGCTTTCTAATTCTGGGGGGAAAATGAAGGAGGGGGAGCTAATGGAATTGATAGTAAAAACAGATAAGAGTTTAGGAGTCATCTTTATCAAGTTTATTCTTCCCACCAACGATAGAGGCAAGGTCATCCATCTAGTGATCCATCTGTCAGTTTAGATAACACAGATTCATGGTTGGATGGACTTAAAGGTAGGGTAGGAGATTTCATTCTGATGCACTTTTTGTTAAATTAGTGTAACTTCTCTTTACAATCCGATAGCAACCGATTAGTTCGTCAGTTCCGCTTTAATACGAAGAATATGAATCATCTGTGGAAGCTATAAAACACTAAAAACATCAGCCAATCCTACGAGGCGCCCCTGCGCAGAGTATTGGCTGGTTGTCACTCTCTTCCTGCTCTGTGTGCACCAGAGAGGTACGTGCATGATGGCCGAAGTCACAGACTGGTTGGGAGGCGTGGCTTCGGGGTGAGCTCAGAGAGAAAGGGGCGTGTGTTTACTTTCAAAATCTGACTGACTCTTACTGAGTTTTCAAAATCTCCTACCCTACCTTTAAGTTATTTCAGGAGTACCCAAATAATTCAATCTGTTTGTGAAGTCATAAAATGGATGGGATATTGTTGGAAACTTTCTCTCAGCATCATTCAGAAACATAAAAGAGTCGTTATTCACTTTGAAACCAGAAATTGTGCTGAATTATCTAACAAGTCTAAGAGGGATGGAATTGACTTTGCAAGGTCTGATAAAAACACAACACTGTCATCTGCGTACATTGCAACACGGTGTTCTGGGTCCCCGGTCTGAAAACCAAGGATTGAGGGGTGTGATCTGATTGCTACTGCTAGTGGCTCCATGGCTATTACAAAAGGTAGAGATGAAAGTGGTGAGCCTTGCCTTGTGCCAGAGAAATGGTTGGGATGTAAGGTAATTAGATGAAACCACTGCAGAGGAATTAGTAAATAGAATTTTAAATTTGACCCATTTACAAAAATAGTCACCAATCCCAAAACATCTAAGCACCTCAAGGACATAGGACCCCTCAACTGAATCAAAAGCCTTCTCTGCATCGAGTGACGAAACAGCGGAATCTGGGGAACCTAAAGCCAAAATCAATACAACAGTTTCAATTTATGTATTAGCTTGTCAAATGTCAGTCAGCTTGCTTTCCTACAGACAGGGCATTCCACCTAAAATCGCATCCTGACTGTATCACATTCTCACGGCAACTGAAAGAACCTGTTTTACTACGCCCTCCTGTGGTCATGGGAATGTAGTGAAACTGCTGTGTGAATATAAAATGGTGAAGAAGCTTGTTGCAAATGGAAGAATGTTGCCTCAGAAGATGCATTTGTGAGACGTCTTTTTGTCAAAAATTCAAGTTGTTTTGAGCACTATAAATATGCAGAGTGATGATGAATACAGGACAGAAACAGCAGACTGACAAACAAAAACAGGAAAAATTCTGGCTCATTTGCTTGTATAACAAGAAGATGAGTCAAGAGCGGAGTGACGGTCCATAAGAAAGGCTTCACCCTTCATTTACAGACTGCAGACCTCTCCACTGAAAAACTACTCTGACATCAAATGGATAGAAATATCATTTGAGGACACAGCTGCTCCACCTCCCACATACATTCAGCTCGGCAGCCTTTTTCAAAATAGAAGAGGCAAAGATATTTACTTTGTTTATATATTAAGCGCAAGCTGAAGCAATACCAGAACTATGGATCACAGCTGAATCACAGACAGAGCTGTATATCTGAGTGCAGAGGGTCAGCATCACGTCAGGTTTCCTGTACTGCCAGTGATGTGGTTGTCCTCCAACTGACCGTCCATCTGCAGCAGGTCTAACACCTGTCACACCTCACTGTCTGTCAGAGACGCCGATGGCAGACCTGCTGGTGGCCAAACAACCCGAGGGCACACTGACATGGTCTGAGCCTGGCAGAGGGAAAGGGTGACTCAGCTGGAGGAGCGGCGCTCAATAAAAATGCTCAACATGAGTCAAGCTCGAATCATTATTTATTTTTTCAAAGGCTACATTACTGATTTTGTCGAAACTGGGACTAATGTTTCAGTACATAGATGAATTTATTTCCCAGTGGATATAAATACAGCTTGTGCTGACTGAACTCTGAATAAAGAATTGATCAATAAATAAAAAGACAAGCCTGCTGCTAAATTATGAAATCGCCTCTCTTAAAGCCTGATTTTGATGTTGTGTTTTTCTGTTTTAAGATCCCTCCTTTTGTAAGCAATTGGTTAGCAACCTCCGTGGGGCATCCCATCCAATCACATCTTACTGTTCAATCTGTTCCCTGCCCTGATTGGTGAGGCAGAAGGTATTTTTAGCTCCACATTTTCAATAAAAGCAGACGGCTCTCCAGAGATTTTAAATTGAGACAAACAGACAAGCCAACACCACGGCAAAATAGCATGACACAGCAGTAGTAGTGCCACACAAAGGGTGCTGTCAGCCACCATCTATCCTCCAGCCGCACAGCGTGCATCACAAGGCCTCCCCGAACGCACCTCATACCCTCGTACTCAGAGCAGGTACACAGTGTTAAAAGAAGAGTCAGCGAGGCTTCATCATGCACAATCACAGCTCTGATACAAACCTTTGGCCCAGCGACAGCACAACCACTATTAGTGCACTGCAGCACAACTGCTGCAACATTAAACTGAGAGGGACCATTTGTCAAAGTGCTTTCCACCACAGGTCCTGTACGTGACGCTGTTTCTGAGGGGAGGAGAATTAACAGTGACCTCGTGCACCGCTCCAGACAGGCTCTGCTGAAAGGAAGCGAGTAAGAAACAAGGACGCTGTCCCAAGACCCGCGTCATCTCACAAAGTGTCATGCATGAACATGAAAGCAGTTTTATTTGCCTTGAGGGCGAGGGATTAAAAATGTAGTGGTGCAAGATGACAAACCAAAGGTTGTGCCTTGTGGGCATGAGTTAGGTCCTCCTCTTCCAAATGCAACATAAGAAGCCCGGGGTTATTACCATCACTGAGGAAAACACACAAACACAGTTAATCCCTTTAAATCAACAAGATGCCACTGGGTGGAACAGGGTGCTTGTCTCAACATGCTGAGTTCTGAGGGACAAAAACAAATTCAGGGTGTCAAGTCTGACTTCATCATTCCTGCTGAGAATAAAGGAAACAATGATTCCTAGGCTGGATGCTGAGCCCTTCCATCCATCTGATCATTAGAACAGGTCAGAATCATGTCTGAACAAGCAGCCTGATCACTTTTCTGGTCGATCTTACTGGGTTCAGGTTGGTAACATGAACACAACCAACTAAGAGTCATACAAAAACGTTTGGCTAAGAATCTGATGAAGAGAAGCAGAGAGAGTGTGAGGACGGGGTTCACAGAGAGCCTCTTCAACCACCAAAATCTTGCTGAAAGTTAACAACATCGAAATGAGTATTTGTCAAACAGACCAATGCCAATATAACGCATCATGCCGATACACATCAGAAGAAGAAGGAAAGCTCAGGCTGAACTGTTTGTAGCTCATAACATGTGATGTGAGTAGACATTGTTGAATATTTAAGCATCACAACTGAATATAAAGTGCTGTTTCTTTCACATTTCATATGCGGCCTGTTTACGGCTCTCGTAGTGCAAGTAAGGAAGCTGATGTAATCATGAGAGGAAATACTAGCAAAGGAAGCCCCGAACAATACTGCAAAGTGGAATTTGCAACATGTAGGAGAGCAAAACTTGGACAATAGACAGAGGAATCCACACTTATCTGGTGATCTCACCGAGAGTGTCTATGAAGCACACAACAGCTATGTCCGGCACAGGACAGGAAACGAGGCCCTTTGTCACATTCAGGAATGTCCAGTGGTAGACACAGCAAGCCCGAGCTGTACCCAAGAATGTGCCTCGCAACAGAGGAAATTCATCTTGTTTCCACTGTGGTTCTATTCACTTCCTGTCTTAATTCAAACACACCGTCTTCACTCCATGCGCACATCCCTAATTTTACCTCTTGACGCAGCCTCTTGTCGGGCGACAATGGCAGGAACGAGAGGCAGTAGGGAAGGGTGTTTTTTTGGAGCTGTGTGGGGAGGGGGTGTATTGTACCTCGTTTCCTTGAGCTGTGCAGCAGAGAGCCAGCTGTGACGAGCGAACAAGAGCAGCAACATCCGTACAGAACATCCAAGGTCTCCAGATTTCCCGCTGGGCAATGACCACATGTCCCAAAAAGCAAGAGAGATGGAGGGAAAGATGTTGTATTGTTCTCCTCCTCCTCCACACCACTCCATCCCCCACCATTAGTGAGACGGATTAACTCCAGAGCTGCTATTCCTGAGTGTGTCTGGCTGGCTCTATATGCTGACACACACACACACACACACTTCAATTAGGCCTTCTCCATGAGATTTGGGCTGACAGACGGCCGCAGATGCACTCTACAAAAACACAACAAGGACAACTGGCCTGAAACTGGAGAGTTTACTCATGGATGAGCAGCCTAATTCTCCAAACAGACTAAAGGCCTAATCAGCCAATTACACCAAGACTAAACTGCATTTGTTGCGACACACACACACACACACACACACGTACTTGTCTGAGTGTGTGAATGGCAGATTCTTTGATCCTCTTGAGTTTTCTATGCAGACAGGGGTGACACGTCTTCAGCCACCCCAGGAGAGAGCAGTGGTAAAAGAATTTGTGTTTGCTTTAGATCTGGACGTGTAAGATTTGATGGAAAAGGAGTGACGGCTGTGATGACTTGAGTCTGCACTCCCTGCGGCTCTGACCTGGAGATGACAAAGGATCTGACGGCGTGGGGACCTGACAGGGTTGACATTTTAAAGTGAGATCCTACTGAGGCCGATCCAGTGGGTGTCCAGTTACAGTGGAGGAGATGTGATGGGTCCTTACATATTTGGATTAATATCACACAGCAGACAGGAGCCTGTGGTGGAAGCATCGTTAACAGAGAAGCAGCAAAACACGAATTACAACCAGCAGAGATATTTCAAAGAGTATTAAAAGTGTCTTTTAATACATTGGAGAAGATAGCAGGCGATATTTGTCTGGCTCTGCAGACATGTGTGACACAGCGTGATGTCATCAGCAGAGGCAAGGGAGAGTTTCGAAATGTATTCAAAATATTTTCTATTGCTGACAGTAGATATTCACATGCTGACAGCCATGTTTAGCGCTACAAAAACTAGCTGGCACACTGGCTGACAGGCTAACAGATCTAATGCTGCTAAGACACAAACCAAGATATTTGTCTATTTTTTGTTCATAGTGCACTGGCAAATCCACTGTAACGCTAAATACTAATAGTCACAATGACCACACTAACACTGTTATAGCAAGATTATTTAGTATGTTACTTGTTATGCAGTACAAGCACAAACACCACAAAATGAATAAAAAAATGACTCTTTGATGACAAAAAAAAATCAATGAACCAATCCGTTCAGCTCTGAATTCAAAGAACTAATCTGGATGTTTACCTGAAAAATGAAAAGCCTTTCACAAACATCTACCTTCTTTACACGCCTCAGTCTCAAAGATGCTAATTAAACATGCTGTCAGACTAAAACCTCCAATTACACACCGAAATCTTGGTGTGTGCAGAAATAATCCGCGTGAAACTGGGTTGATAATTGCTGTCCTGCTCACAGCATCAGGCTGAGCCGCTGTCAACAAAACAAGCCAATTATTCTAAATCGGTTGTGAAATTTTCCAAAGTAAAATGGAGGATCTGAGCTGAGCGGCAGACACCACAGACCAGGAGCGCACAAGCTACAGCAGGATACATGTTGAGTAATACAAAGACAATAGTTATCTACATTGAGGTTTGATGTTGCGTTGAGCTTCATGCAACAGGATCAGGATCAGGGTGTAAGCTCCTTAAAGGGACTTCAGCACATCGTCTATATAATTGTTCCTGTAGGTGTGAAGTGGACTTAACTGTTAAGATGTTGATGCATCCATCAAATATCTCGGACAGATCCCTATCACATAACTGATGAAGCAATCAGTGCAACCATTCAGCACACTAATTACCAACACCAGCCCAGGACACCCAGCAGGCAGCTTCTCACTGTGTGTGTGTGTGTGTTTAAAATGCTTTCCAGGAGAAAAATGTCTCACCAATAGATGCTTAATTACCAGAGGATGAGGAGCTTTGGTTCGCCTGTGCCATCATTCATGGCTGAATTAATGAATAGGTAAACAGCAGAGGAACAAGCCAGACTCAGCATGGTTGGGGATTAGATCTGTGACACCACACACACACACACACACACAGAGTCAGTCAGCAGTGTTTAGTATTATGGATGAAGCGGTGGTTAGACTCCACAGCTGGAGGTGGAGCTGAGAAGAGCTGAACTTCAGACAGTCGATGAGTGAGTGTTAAACCACAGGTGATCCACGCCCCTCGGTTCTTACATCAAACAGCTGAAAGAGTGCACAACATAATGTTTGCTTCATATCAACAGAAAACGTAGGTGAGATTAACTTCCACGTCTCCGCCCATCAAGCGACGGATAAACAAAAAATTAAAGTTAAAACTATCACAGGTCTTCACACCATTACCTGGAGGGACGAAAAGTAGAGGAAATGATCTGAGTCCTGAGCTGCCCTGTGGTGCAATCTGCTACATCACCACTAGATGTCACTAGATCCTTCACACTGCTCCTTTAAAAAGTCATTAGAAATAAGTTATTTTTATTTTTCTTGTATTAAATTAGTGTTAATGTTTTATACTGCAATATAAAAACTGACACATACACCACAGATATAGTTTGATTTTGTAAAACATGGAGGAATCCTCCCATGGTTATCATGTCCTGTTTTTATTTTCACTTCATGTTAGTCTCAGCTGTGTGTCTTCAAATTTAAGGGATTTTAATCTGAGATGAAGAATAATCTGTTTCCTTCGCTGTTTTCTTCCAGTAGAAACTACACCTGTTGTCTGTCTTGCTGATTGATCGGATGTAGCTGTGTCTGTACGAACCATGAGTATCCTGCAAGACTCAAGTCTGCGGAGAATTACTGAGAGTCAAAACTGACCCAGAAAAAAATCGGTGCCAGACCAAGTGAATGTCAATGGCATTCCAGCGGCCTGTTTATGGCTCATAGTTAAATGTCAAATGCTCGGCCCCCGAGGGGACACGGACAGAGCTGGCTGAGAAAGAATGTGCAGGTGTCTGTTGCTCCATCAGTCTGCTGCTTCTGTCTCCTCTGTGATATAGGACATGGGACAGTGTGGCAGCGGGATATATTATTAGTGGAAGAGTGAAGAATGGATTGAGTGCCCAGGGGGAAAGCAGAGGAGGCAGACAGACCTCACTGACGTTATTTTAGGAGCTGCTGTGGTGACAATGTTTGGAGGGGATGACAAAGCTGTGCGCGCATCTGATATAAAGGAGCATTCCAAGAGGTTTTACACACTGTTGTCACTTACAACAAATCACTTATACAAAACAGGTAATTACTGTGCGAAACGTGCAAACCAAACAATGTGTGTGTTCAAGCTGCTGTCAGCTATTGTTGTAATTGTTGTCTATTGTGTGGAACTGTAAGGCTCAGGTGAGCTGAACAAAACCTCCTTTTTCTGGTTGGTAGTGGCTGATCAAATGTCTTCTTTTCTTTCCCTACAGCAATGTTACAGTGCACCACAGCATCCACATAAATGTATTTTATACTCCTTAAAACCTGTCTTGATAAAAAAAAAAGACTTTTCATCAAGGTGAAGGACTTCTTTTGACTATTTGATTGCAACTGCCCGGGGGAAAGGTTAGCCTCACCACAGGTACCTATTTAGCATCAGTTTCCAACGTGCAGACCTGTTGTTTTCTATCACTTTAAAGTTTAGGCAACGAAACTACTTGTTCAGGTGTAGGAAAAGATCCCAGTAGCATGTTGATAAAGGTAAAAAGTCTTATTTGATGGAAGAAGACCAGCACAGACTGCTGTAAATGTTAATAATCGACGCTAAAATGGTGACATCCAAACCCAAAAGACCACCTATTGTGTTGTTATAGACGAGGACATGCTGCATGTTTCTGGCATATTTATCAGTGGCAACCTTTCAGTGTATGTACATTCCCTTCTCCATACCCACGCATAAGAGATCTACTCGCAACCACACAGCACATAATGGACACAATGCAAAGGAGCATTATTGCATTTGATTTGAGGTCCTCTTAATTATAACAGCACGGTGCAGTGAACTGATACATGTCTGTGCTTGCAGTGATTCATGCACTCATCATTTCTGAAGGAACAAAAGAAAAAGTAAAAACTCTTACTGTATCTACAAAGAAACCAAGAAAAATATTGAATTATCACAGCAGCACCAGATGTGTAAAACTCTCAGTACAGTGCTTAAAGGGAGCTGAAGAATAATTGCAGCAACTACAGCGTGTTGTGACAGAGCTGCAGTGTGTGTTTACTGCACAAACAGCCTGCGCAGCCACCAGTGTGTCCAATTTATTTGCAGCTTCTGACGAACCCAAAACGTCAAGTCATCTCTTCTCTTCAAAGGACACTCTCCTCTTCACGAGGGAGGAGGAGGGATGCTGCTGGTAGATGGGAGGCATTCCAGCAGCTTCAGCAGCAGTATCATTTGTTCAGTGCCATTCTCAGTACATACAATATGGGATAATCTGGGTGTGAACATGAATCCTGTGGATGAGAGGTCCTGGGTCACATGTGAAAGCTGCTGTCCAGTCACAGTCTGTCGTCGTGATTTTGCTCTTTTTCGTTGCCAATCCTGTCACTCCAGCATCAACGTCCTCTCCGCAGGATAATGTCACTGTCTCCATGGTGACGTGGCTGCCACAAACCACCATCCCTGCCACAGCCACCAGCACCACAAACGAACACAAACCAGACCAAGTCCCACGGTGTCGTTTTACATGCCGCTCTGTGTATTTAAATTAATTTGCCGGGGCTGATGCCTCGCCCTGTCTTGTTCTGTATAATGCTGTCTCAGATTACCAGACAGCTTTCCAGGCCCCCCCTCGAGACACAAATCTCTCTGACTGGAGAGCGAGACAGAATGGGAGAGAACCGTAAACTGTATGCTGCTCCCTAATTGGGGGTGACAAGTGTTGATGGTTTCACATCTGAGGAGATCTCCCAGAGGTGGTTCATGAAACGATTACAATGAAATGTCAGCTCCCGTGGAACCTTCGGCGAGCGAGACATCAGAAACATACTGTATCTCCATTATTGTTTCCATGCTCATCATCATGTAGCTAAAAAGTTCCCTGGAAAAATCACATTTCCTGTTTTTTCTTACATCCTCTCACCATGGCCAACGACTTGGCTCTCGTCATGTGTATGAAGAACATCAGCTGCGGCACTATTCATTCCATCAATCAGACTCTCCAGCAGCCATGAAATGAGCCATACAGGGAGGGCACATAAGAAAACAATGGGTTTATATACTCCGAATTTCCTTTCCTGGCTCC
Organism: Parambassis ranga; assembly: GCF_900634625.1. Lineage (NCBI taxonomy): Eukaryota > Metazoa > Chordata > Actinopteri > Ambassidae > Parambassis > Parambassis ranga. Next base: position 14,882,590 of record NC_041040.1, read on the forward strand.
CGTTACTTGGATTTTGTGAGGGGTAACAATCAAGTCCTGGCCTTGGCAGGTGATTACACATGCATGCAAATGGTGTGTGTGTGTGTAGGGAAGGAACTGCTTTGATTAGCAAAGCAGGAAGGGTAAAGTAAAGATGACCACTTAAGAGGAGATACAGGGAGTTGTTCCCTCTTGTCACCTCTTTCCGCCACAACAATTAGCTGCTGACAGTGACTTAGGAGCCCAATAATAAGCTCTAGCTTGGCAGGGGTGGGACGGAGGGACTCGTTCCCTAACATATGGTGCCACTTTAATCTGCAGTCTCTATCAGACGAGTCTGCCTGTTACACAAGGTTTGATTTTAACCGATTACACGCTCAAAAGCTTGAAGCAAAGATGAGACACATAATGGAAGCAACTGTATGCATCCACAAAGTAGAACTGACGAGTGAAATGGTCTTTTATGCTTTTGGGTGCTGATATTCCAAATATCCTGACAGAAGAAGTTGCCAAGGAAACCAGAGAGTAGAGCCTCTCTCTCTCTCTCTCTTTTTTGTTGCACTTTTCTGGATGAGAAGGTGGAGTTTTGCTTCCTTGTTAGCTGGGGTCATCCATTAGAGCCTCTCAATAATCCTCAGAGGTGAGCCCAGCCCGAGACCCCGTAATCATCAGGCTGACACCTGCTATTGCCCCCCCCCCCAACCATCACATGACCCCCCAGGTTGGGTTTGCAGGGGTATAACGTGCAGCTCCCCCAGGCCTTCTCGTAATCCCATTAAAACCCAGTCATCTGCACTGCATTCAAAATGTGCTGATTGATCCTAAACCGCAGAACTTCTTCGTCCACAAAGGACTCAACTGTTTCACTTTTCACATGTGGGTGCATCTCGGCGTGATCTCTCTTTAAAAGACAGTTGTATTAAAGGGACTTATGATGCTGACAACAAACGCTGTTCATAAAGAACATAGACGACAAACAGCAACTAATGACTGTCTCCCAGACTTTAAGCGCCTGTCTGTGAAGAAATACCACTTTTATAGACTACAGGGATAAAGACCGGAGCTAAGCCGACCCTTATGACTTCCACGTACAAAAGAGAAGCAGTACCTTTGCACAGACTATTTAGTGTCTAACAAAGCCTGTGTTAAAGCAGCTGAAATACAAACCGTTTCCTTCAGAATAGAATTAGCAATATAACAAAGTAGAGGAAAAAGTAATTGGAATGTATCCTCTGGTAATCATGAATCTTTGTACCAAAACTCCAAATACTTTGAACCATAATGGTGGACTGTCTGCTAGCGTGGCTAAAAATAGTGCTTTAGCTGAAAAATCGAAACGATTTTCATTCCACACTACAAACCCGTCGGTGCAGCTTTTCACTCTCTAAACCTGCTGAACTTTTCCCTCAGCCTGCTGTGTAATCTCTATCAAATATTCCTTAAAGAACTCTAAAGCAAAAAATCTCCTTACATAACACATGTACCGCAGCTTTGTACCGAGATGGAACTGATGGGGTCTTTCCGCCCCTTGGGTCCCTCTTGGCACAGAGGGTGACCATCAGTGGGTGGAGGTGCAGATTGGAGTGGCATGGCTGCAGCTGAGGAATGTGAAGAATTCCCCTTGTAAACACCTCATGCTCGGACGGTCCCCACACTCTTATCTCCCCATGCCCACTACCCCCCCCTTTAATCATCATAATGGTTATTCATTACCAACGCCCCCTTCCTCTCCTTCTATCTGTCTTTCCTGTGGGGCCCGACGTGGTCGAGGCAGGTGGCTTTGCCAACAAATCTTTTGTTTACCTGAGGAACCGCATGGTATTCACTCTGTTACCCCCCAGCGGGCTCACAGAGCCGGTTCTTATCCTACTGTATACAGTGTAATGGCTTTCAAATGTCAACACCTTGAAAGGGAGGCATTTTTTGGAGGTTGGGCAGTTCTGCTTGGCTGGCTCAGGCTCCTTCTGGTCCTATGGGAACATTTCGATAGGATCATAAGTGGCTGAGGGGGGGAATTTATCTTTTTGAAGAGACCAGCTTTAGCTTGCTTTTGAGCATGGCACCTCCCCTTGTAGTTCCTGTGTATGACCCCCCCACCCACCACCACCACCCCCTACTCAGCTTAAATAAAAGTCATTTCATAAGCAGCTGAGGGCCTTCATTAATACTGCATGGCATTTAGAAAACGCAGGCTGGCATTGCTCCCTTTGCTTAGGTGAAATCCTGTTTGTGCCGCTTTCAGGATGGAGGAAGGTGCGAAGTCCATCCTGAGCACCACGAGGGGGCCCATGGGGGCTACATTCCACCTCATGGTGTACCACTCTCTACCAGTCATGAGGGACGCTTACTTACAAAACCTGCTCCTAATGCCATAGGCACACACACACACACACACACACACACACACACACACACACACACACACACACACAATACTTTCCCATCAGCTCTGACTTTTTGCTGCAAGTGGCAGAAACCAGATTTTTTTCCTTTTCCTGACAAATCCCTGATAAGTTTGTTTAAAAGAGGTCTGCCGCTGTGGATGGGACAGCTGATATTTTCCGCCTGTTTTTCAGACTTTTCCTGACAATGGTGATAAGAGAGCAGCTGTGGAGATTGTTTACCCGCTGCCCTCTGAACATTCTTCCAGCAGTCACCAGAAGATATCCCACCAAATAGGAAGGTGTTGAAATGACCTGTTACGCTGCACACATTGGAACGCAGCATTTCCATCTCTATATTACAGCCATGCAACATCTATTGTGCTCAGTCATACTGCCTACTGTACTTCTTTGGATTTTTATTGACTCTCACACTCTTGTACTTAATTGTATTTAATGTAACTTGATACTTCTGGCAAAAGAATTTCCTCCAGGATTAATAAAGTTTTATCTTATCTTATCCTAAATGCATGTGATGATAACCTATGTGAGAAATCCTCTGAACATAAAGATCCTCATGTCATTTTTTAAGTCCTTGTTTTGGTATGTCAAGTTTTTGAGAGCATTATTTTGATACATACACACACACATATATATATGTATATATTAATATATATAATCTGATAAATCTGAGAGTTAATCATGCCAGAGATGACAATGATGGGGTATTTGTTGAGATCTTTTAGCATATACTGTACATCTAGCTGTGTAATGCTACTTGGTGGCAATGTCAAAAAATATGTGGAACAATTGAAAACAGCCCTTATACTCTTTAAAAAAACAGAACAAGGAAACAAGTGTGGAAACAAGTTTTACATATGTAACAGGGAGCAACAGACGGCTTCAGAGGGCAAACGTGTCTACGTAGCCTCCACACTGGATGAAGTCCCACAATCCTTCACTCTCCATAAAAAATAGCTAGTCAAGGAAAAATGTTTTAAAAACTGTTGGTTGTAAAAGCAACGAAGCAATGAACAACGTGACATTTTGAACAGATATTCATGATCCTCGCAGGACATTTAATTTTCTGATTTAAACAAACTAAAGATACTGTAAACAAACGCAACGAATCTCGAACAACCTGTTCGTACAAACAGTGATATTAGATGATGTCTCTCTGTGGTTCCTGAGCATCGTGCACAAAGAATAAATGTCCTCATTAGTGTTTAGTGCTTTCCTCATATGTTCCCTAATACCCATTCATGGTATCACAGCATGTCAGCATGCCCCGAGGAAGCTGTCAGCTACACATGTCAGTACCCCCGCTGACCCGGCTCCCTCCCCCCCTCAAACCCACTGCATGCACACATGGCACTGGAGGATTGTCCCCCTGAACAAAGGAGTGGGGGGTTTCTGTGGAGAACAGGCAACCAAACATTCCTGCTACAATGGGGAGAGTGGTCGGCAGGTTCAATTAGGACACGCTTTAAAGCCTGCTCTATACACCGTTCCCTGAAAACAAATGAAGGTATTTAGGGAAGCAGTCTGTTCACAGCGCTCCAACATTTTAAGAGAGTTTCTCCTATTATCTGCTTTGTTGCTGCCATGTTGCCAGAGAAATAAACCACTTGAGGGGCACTTTGGGGGAGAGATCTTTGAGCTGGCTTTACCCTCCTCCTGCCTTCAAAAACTTTATCCCTGAAAACAAACCTGCCACATCTGTAACTAAGCTGGGTTAGACGACCCAAGAGTCACCCAGAGTCAACAGAAACACTGGAGGAAACATGTCAGTGTTTGGCCACATTCACATGTTTGCTGGACATGACTACATTTAACACACACATATAAATCCTCCTTATCTGCTTTCCAGGTGCTTTCAGGCAAGCACCAGCAGCCCAGCGTATGGCAAATAACATCTACATCATGTAGCACATGACCTGATGGTGTATAAATTGGAATGTTCTGCAGTACTGACAGTGATCTGATGCCCAGGTCTTCATGTCTGTCACTGCCTCTGTTGCTCATAATTGCCTGGAAACCCTCACATCGGATGCACAGCCTGATCAATAAGCTGAGGTATTCTAAGGACAATCGATGAAACACCTCTGAGAGGCGCAGAGCGGAGGATGATGTGCCTCATCAGAGGAGGACAGATAAACTGGTGTACTCACCAATTACACAACATGCACCGTAACGTCGGGTACTTGGCGTATCCGAGAGAAGAGAAACCCCGAAGCCTCTGTCACACTTCACACCATCCGGGCGCACATGTTGCCAAGTCCCCCTCCGAGAAATGTCAAAATCATCAGCTCCAGCGAGGAAGCCAGCGAAGCGGACTGCAGCCGGACCGTGTCGCTGTGAGTTCCGATGTGTCCAGACTACTCTGGACAGGATGCGCAGGGGCGCCACCCTTCGCTGGACCTCTGGACTTCAGCGCCCACCTTTCCTCTCTCAGCCCCGATAAGTAGCGGGACGTGAAGCAACTCTCCGCCTCGAGGCAGCGTGATGCGCGGCCACTGCTGATGAGACGGTCCGTGCTCGCTAACGCTCGGTGCGCAATTAAAGAGGCGCGCAGGACGCCGGTGCCACCCACTGAAGGAGGGCTCCGAGTGTACGAACAGGGAATTTTAATAAGCACGCTGCAGAGTTTCCTCCCTGAACGGAGAGTCGTGCTGAAAATTCACTGTCCCAGCGGAAAACATTAAAGTTACCTTACAGTGGAGGGGGGTGACGCAATGACGACAGAAAGCGTCACTGAAACTCAACTCCTGGCCACCTGCCAGTCAGCAGGGCGGGACACCGGCCCACCTCTGTGGGACACCTGTTGACTGAAAGCAGTTCCACGCTGAGTGGACTGACCAGCCAGGGACAGCAGCGTGGGAGGCTCTCCCACAGAAAAAAGACACGTTTAAATATGAAATGATCATAATATAATTAGAAAACTTATTCTATAGAAATTCTTATGTGCAGACAAAAGAAGCAAATATGGAGACCATAAAAGCTTTTTATCTTAAGAGTGTTAAGAATTATGCCCCCAGATGATTTCAGCCCTCTAACCTTATGTAATAAGTACATTTGAAAGCTTTGTTTTTATATTAAATGAAAATTAAGTCAAAATAAGAACCTGTGGAACAATATATTAAAGTCAGAGCTGAGCTTCAGACACATTATTAAAAATAAATCAAGGTGATATGAGTCAGACCTCACTTTTAAAATCTATATATTGCAGTATGAATGCTTCACATTTATGCAACAAACTGCCTTCCTCCTCAAATCCCACACCTCAGGCCTGATTCTGTTAAGGAGGCCGTCAGCGGTCCATCCATTACGAGGTTAAACCACTTATCTGTCCATATGGGAGGCAACCGGGGCCCTCCACCCTCAGCTAGCACCCTGTTATGTTGAATCAAAGACCTAAATGAGTAAACAAAATCTGGTGTTTACTAGAAAGCGAGATTAACAGACAAAAATATTGATGTTTGGAGAGAGAACGTGACAGATCCAGCCCCAAACCCCAAGTTATGAAAATACATTACAAGGTCACGTTTGCATTTGATTAAGAAATCATCTGTAAGAGGAGCCTGAAGGCATAAAGTGATGGTACACTGCCCTCTACAGGCCAAACAATGCCACATCACCCAATTACAAAACGTGACTCAACATTTTCTGCAGACCTTCATTGAGCCATCCATCACTACTACAGCCTCAGTGCAGGCAGCAGCAGCAGCAGCCACTGCAGTGCACTGTAACAAAGACAGATGACTGAATTACAGAAGGCGGTGCTACATTTATTTTATTTTCATACAAGACATAAAAATACCATATTTACAATCATTTTCACAGTTGAGAATTATGAAGACATTTACGAGTTACATTTCAGTTCAGGCGGCTCTTTTTCAGCCTGGAGGTGTCGGCTGCTGCTTTACGTTTCCGTGATGGTGTGCCCGGGGCTTCTTCAGAGGGAGCTTCAGTCAGGTGGTACAGCTCAATGGGTGGAGTCGGCTCCTGGGGGAAAAGCAGAAGGAACAGTCACTACATGTTTACTTTAGAATGTCAGATTAAACTGACTCTGAGACATGTACAAATGTCTTAACAGACTACCTGCATGAGGTAGTCTGCGATGTACTCTGGCTTCAAGCATGTGACTCCTTGTGAGGTAGCCTCTGATATGTCGACCCTGAAGTCTCCAGGTTTGAGCCGACTGAAGTCTGCGAATAGATGTGTGGCCTCTCTGTACAAGGATGGAGAGGGACTGGGCAAGACCTGCAGATGAATTACAGAAAATAAATAAACAGGCTAGTCTTTTGTTGGCGAGTAGAGGAGGAGAAACTAGTAGTAGTTGGTCATCTTGCAGCATTTTAAAGCACATAAATATCTACATGAAATAATCCATTTATTAACCTGAGAAAGACATTTACTTAGTAAAGTAAGGCGCATTTAAAGATCAACCTCATGAATCCTACATTTAGGATTTTATATGCATATGCATATGTTGCTACTGTTAAAACTGCTTTAGAAAAACGTATTTAAAAAGTAAGATGCTCGGCTGAGACCCTTTGAGATAAGAAATGTTGGTTGTCCTGTGAGTAAAGACTGCAGCTCTTAGAAGTAAAGCTGTGAGAAACCTTGGCTCCACCAGACTGCAGTAATCGCCTGAAGCCCGATTCTCTGCTGTGGTCGATGTTTAGCAGGACTGTCCATCCACTGAAGGCTCCCTGAAAAAAAAAACACAGAGGGTACTTCAGGGTAAACATCTCATATTCAACAACAGAAGCTGACGCTGGGTACTGCAACAGCAGTGTGTGCATGAGCCTCCGTGTACCTCGTGTTCCGAGCGTCCCTGCAGGGCTTTCCTCCAGCGCATCGCGGCTGACGCCAGTCTTTTCTGTTGGGAGGTGATGGAGGGCAACGCATCCAAGATGGAGCTGCTGCCCCATTCATAATCATCCTCCTAGAATACCAGCAAATAAACAACAAAATGAATGATACTAACAGCTTACAGAAGACTCAACATCTCTTAAAATGTGACTAAATTAAATTAGTTTGTGGTGACAAAAAAAAGCATTGCTGTATCTAACGATTGGAAGGAAAAGCATTAGGCTTGTTAGCGGAGTTACTTTTTCTCTACTTCTTTACATGATACATGATGAAAAAAAACTTGATGCAATTTTAGATATACAGAAATATTTATATCTGACAAAAACGGTTTATCTAAACAATGGACAACAAGATATTCACTGACACGTAAGTGATGAAATGACATTGCTAAAAATACCTGAATAGATGAAGAACAGATGTTTGAACTGGGAGGGGTTATTGTCAGATTCTGACCTTAATGAAGTGGCCAACAGAGCGACAGGCCTCCAGGTAGGAGCGGTGCAGGATCCATTTGCCAGCAGCCATTGCTGCCAGATACTTCTCATTACGCAGAGGCGTGCCAACGATGATGTGGGAGCAGCTTGGGTCAAAGGATTGCTTGTCAAGGACGACACCACCTATAGCACCGACCAGAAATGATATGTAAGATATACTTCTAGGGACAAGCCGAATAATAACTGACGTGACATCAATGTAGTTTCATGGTGGTATTAAGCAAAAATCTTTCAATTTTTTGCCAGAATTGTACTGTGTTCAACTTGATAATGAAGCCTGCACCACTTTGTCAGAGGAAACGATCTGCAAGAGATCCCAGAAGCAAATCCTCGGTTTAAATCATCAGGGATTCGTTTCTGGGCCTTTAGGCTTGTGATGCGTTGCCTTTTGTACTGCAGCACGATAAAACACTGCTGGATCCCTAATTAGGTGGGAGACTCACCAAGCTCCTCTATGAGGTGACTGTAATCAATGCGCTCCTGAGGGCTCAGAGACGATAGCTGAAACCTGGGTGGTTGTTTTTCTTCTTCTTTTTCCTCCTAAGAGAAATAAGCAATCTTTTAACACCAGCATTTTACTTTAGAGAGTCAGTCGGGTATAGAGACTGGACCCTAAACTGTTGAGGTGTACGAACATTGACCTGTGGTTCAGGTGCTACTGGAGGTATGGCAAGAGGAAAGGCGATGCAGGGAGCTTCAGGAGTGAGGATGTCCTTTTCTGGCTCCTCTGAAACAGGCGTCATGACCTTCTGGCCCATGTGCTGGTCAATGACGTCACAAGCAGCTGTGGGAAAGGGAGGAGTGGTTATAATAAAACATTATGAAATAATGACAGTGACTGCCAGAACTGGTTTATGATGTCCTACCCATCTCCACAAGCTCTGAGTCAGTCATGGAGTCCCTGAAATTGGGTCCATTGTCTGCTGTGGGGGGTGGAGCTGCGAGGGGTTCTGAGTGCTGTGAGGGACTGCCAGGCCATTGTAAATTATCAGCCAGCTTGGCCCGCTCCTCCCTGGCTGTAGGGTCATCCCAGACTATTTGTTCACTCTGAGATGGCTCTGTGTTAAGGTCCATAACTGCTTCTCTGGACATCCTAGAATAACACGAGAAAACAAGAAGTCTGAAACCAAATGTTAAACTTAAAAGCTTCTTTAATATTCAGCTTTGCTTCTATTGCCAAACAGCTATGCAGCTAGCTGATGTATCTGTGGCACTACAGCTTCTTCAGATAGTTAGGATTTTTTAATGTCACCATAAAAAAGCTTCCTCCATACCTCAGAGCTTCCAGAGTCCGTCTGTTACCACTACGTCCAGCTCGGCTTCCATCAGGTGTTTGAGGGCCTGAGTCGGCTCCTCCTGATCCCATCCTGGTGAGTCTGACTGATGTTCGCCTCCCAGTCGTCAATTTGGTAGCTGACATGATCTCCTGCAGCTGTCTCTGCAGGTTTTGTCTCATTTCTAGAGTTTCTGAAATATTAAAAAGATAAGCCATTCATAAAGGGCTGTTGTTCAGTATGAGGAAAAGCTGATGGCTCGACAAACACACTCACCGTTCCTTTCTCTGGAGTCATTCATCTCTTCTTGATCCACGCTTCCATCACTCACTCGCCGAAGGATTGATCCATCTTCTGTGGTGCTCTGCCCAGACAGAAATAATATATACATGCATCCATTATCTGTTTCACTGGCAATTACAACCAATAACATATAACAGAAATTCTAGTCACTAAATCTCAAACTGCATTTTCAGACCAACCGTGTCACTCTTTGCCTCTGCGATGTCTTTGAGTTGTGTTCGTGTTAAAGGCGGAGACCTCTGAGAGTTGCTGGGCACCTGGCTCAGATTAAGGCTCATCTTGGGGTTGTAAGTAAAAGGATAAAGAGACTCTGGGACATGCCTCAGCTCCTCAGCACACTGCACAGAGCAAAATCTGACAGACTTAATATAGAAACAATTAATTGGATAAAACACAACTGAAACCGTCTCTAAAGTTAACACATCAAAGTTTTTTTCTATTCTGTTTTTGTTGCTGATAACTAATTCCCTTGTGTAAAATGATACAAAATACTGAATATTTTTCTACCAAATATATTATCTTAAATATATTGTTAAAGAGATAATTCCTTTAAAAGCTTGCGTAAACCCACAGCGTGCAGCCAGTACTGGGACACCACATGCAGCCCTCTCTCCTTCACTCCTCTGTATTCCCGGGTGCTGTCCCCTACACGGCCCTGGTAGATGTAGTGTGTCACTGTGTCATCACAAGCCCACCTGAAGAACAAGTTGAGCGAGAGATGTTTGTACTGTATACATTCAAAATTCAAAATGAAAGCATTTCCTGGCTATTTTGCAGCAATCGTGACACAACTCATTCTATGTATTTAAAAGGATTTAATTCATGCTTCGAGGCAGAGGAACAGAACAGCCTCTTTAGCTGAAGAACCATCACAGCAAACACAACTGTTATAACATGAAAGCTCAGAAACCAACGGTACCTTTTCTTTGGGTAAAGTTGGCAAGAAAATTAGCTAAATACCTGAATTCAGCTCCAAGTGAGGCAGCGACTGCATTTAATTCACCCTGCATTTTGCTTAGTTTCTTTCCCACACAGACCACAACTCCAGCCAGAGGACCAGCTTCTTCTTTTTCTGGAACCTTTCATACAAAAATGATGTTCGTAAGTGAACCCAGTATACAGTCAGAAACAAATACCCTCATAAATGTGACACTATTTAAGTATTTAAGATGTAGTGTGGCTTCGTAACCACACATTTGTGTATTTGCATTACTGCATACCTTGTTCTCAGTTGTCTTTGTAAGCTGAGGGCTAGCAGAGACTGCCTGTATATCAGAGACGTTACTGCGTGCACTATTGGCCAAAGCCACTTTTAGGTTCCTGTTGATGACATCAGTTAATGGAGTCTCCACCCTCTCTCCTGGCTTTGATCTCCCACCTGGAGTTTCCAAAGCGCAGAGCGCATCCTAAATAAAAAATAAAAATGTGCACGTATTTACAGAACTGTATGGATGTATGGATATTTATGATGCTTTTACTACACAATGAGCCCCCACCTTGACATTAAAGGAGGGTCTAAAGAGCTGATCTCTGCTGAGAAATCGAGAAGGAGTATCCAGCTGAAGGGAAGCCTCCTTTTGTAGTGGATTTCTTCTTGCACTTTCCTGGTTTTGTTTAGGGGTCCTTACGTCCTCTTTGGGTTTCATCTCGTCCAACACAGAGCGAAACACTTTGCTTTGAAAGCGACCTAAATCCAGTGGGGTGACGGCCTTACCGCTTTGGAGACCCAGCAAAGGAATGTCTGGGGATAAACGAGTTTGTGGAGGCAGAGCAGGTTTCTGGGAACCCCCAACAAAACTCTCCTCATCCACGTCTGTGGAAGAGGACCATTACAAAAAGGCATTTAACAGAAAACAACAGGTTTTTAATGACATATTTAACAATAGCAAAACCAGTCCCAGCCTATTTTATAATGATTATCGTTAACATTATATGTATTACAGGCGCAGGTCCAGAGGAAAGTCATACCTGGTGTCGGTGGCAGGTCAATTAGAAATCTGTCCTCCCTTGCCCTTTGGCCAGTTTGAGCAGACTCCAGTATCCACTGCATTGTAACTGCAGGAAGACCCCACTTCTTTGCTGCTTGGTACTTTGTGCCCTCAGGGCTCTGTAATACCAGATGAGTGCTGGCCAGGAAGCCCTTCTTCTGGTTGGCCATACGCACAAAGTAATCCTGGACCCTGCAGCAGGGAGAGTAGACAGATGAGGATTTAAGGCACATAGTTCACAAAGCTGCAGTGCTTGTGAGGGTAAAACGTCTGCAGCACAGAGAGTGAATTTTTGTTACACCAACATGCACAGAGCAAGGTTCCTTTTTCGTTTTAACAGTGGCAATATCAACAACTAGAAAAGTCTGTATATGATAAAAACTTCTCTTTACATCCTAACTACAAAAACTGCTTTTACTACAGAAAGTGTCAGCAAACCCAAAAAGTATACAATTTAATAGTTTAATACTCAATTTTATTTTTCACAGCATCAGTTTAGAAAAAAAATGCTTCGATGTGAAAAGTCAACATACGTGGCTCCAAGGTGCTCCACCAGCTCCATCAAAGACTCCTTCTCTGCTCCTGTGAACTGGCTAAAAGAGAGGACGCAATCCTTGAGAGGAAAATGCCCCTCCATCACAGGAACAGGGATGAACAAAGGGCTGGAGGAAAGCTGCAGAATGCACTCCTTTTCCACACACATGGCCTGAAAATTAGATCAAGAGGGCACTTTCACAACATGCAAACCTATGCTTTCTCTACACAGGTAAAGAAAAAGCACAAGGCTATCTGTGATCTTACCAGCCATGTAACAGTGACCACTTCATCTACTGTAGCCTCCACTGAACACCCCAAAAGTGGGACCACAGCATAGTCTGCCACAACCCGCACACGGCCTGTCAGCACCCTGCCTCCATGTTCTGTCACCATCGCAGAGAGCTGCTCCTCTGTCTCAGTTCCGAAGCCTACAAGGAGGAAACTTTTCCCAAAAAACAGTCCTGCCGCACTGGCTTCCTGCTGGGTCGATTCTGATTCTGGTTCTCTGGTGTGGTTTGAGTTCCAGCGCTTGGTCTGGCCCTCTGCAGCTGAGCTTATGGACTTCCTGTTGTTTTTCTCCTCTGGTGGTGCTGGTGGGGGGACATCAACTAAAAGATGAACAGGACAACAGCATCTTATAGACATGGCCACCAGACTTGTAATGTCTCATATAATATCTTAATCGTTAATGCCAATTAAATCCCTCAGAGACTTACTGACTGTAGGGTCATCATCATTCATGTATTGTGAGAGCAGATCTTCGTCGGCTCTCTTTTGCTTGGGAGTGCTGGGGCTGGCAGCAGGTAAATAAGCCGAGGGCTCCGATCTGGGAGTGTGATGAGCTGGTACAGACACAGCAGCCGCAGGAGGCAGGCAGTCGGGGTGAAGATATTCTCCTTCTGGGGAGAGACTGCCTTTGGAGAAGCTGTCCAGCAGCCACTGCACCGTTACAATGTAGGGTCTAGGAAGTAATAATAAACAATAAAGAGAAATATCACAGAAAAACTGTAATTATGTGTTTGTAATATATTTGAATATTATATATTTAAACAAAACATAAACTATTAATTTAAAGTGAATATTCAACACCGTTGTTCGGACCTGTGAGTTGCTTTGGAGAAAAAATTCTTGATGTCCTGGTCAAGCTCTCCCATGACCACATGTGTAAGTTCCTCACTAGGTTGGTTGAACCGCAGACCTCCTGCAACGTTTACAAGACGCCGCAGCTTCTCTAATTTCTTCCCAGGCAGACCACACAGATACAGCTGTGGAACATTTAACAAGTGTGAAAATAAGCCCTAAACATATCTTTGAATAAACACAACTAACTGTTACAATAATGTAATCCATCAGGCAATGTATTTACCTTACACCCATCCAATATATCATCAGCTGGGCACACAGTGATATCCAGACTCTCTATGGCATCTGGGATTTCCAGGCGGCTCATGTTGGTATTGGTGAGGGCTGTGTCGTTTATTGTCACGCTGGCATTGACAGAAATGTGACTCAAGCCCAAAAGAGATGGACCCTCTATAGAAGACAGCATAACAGTTGATAGACTAAAGATCGAAAACACCACTGTAGGTGAGTAAAAGTGAGCATTTAAAAGCAGGTAAGAACAGTCTGTGGCTCACCCTCCTTGCTGGATCCAGTTGGCGTAGAGGTGTGTGGTCGAGTTTTTTTGGATGAATCGCGCTGCACAGTGTATCTGCTCTCATCTTGACAGAAGCCCTTCTCTATGCAGTCAAACAGCCAATGCAGGGACACACAATACACATTCCACTTCCGAGCGCACTCATACTTCTGACCTGTGAGTGCACAGAATGAATAAACATCAACAACAGCACCATATTTATGAATGCAGCTACAACAACACATTTATTCTGAGCGAAATTTGGCCATTGAGGTTAAACTGCAGATGACTTACCTGTTGGTTCACTGACAATGAGGTGTGTACACTCATTCATCTTAAGCTGACCGGTGTAGGTGGCTCCATGCTGTTCACAAAGCCGTTTCACCTCTTTGCGCTCTGTGGTGGAGAGGCCTGTCACACAAACAGTACACCCACGCAGCACAGGGCAGAGATAGCCTTCTATGGGCATGTCTGTATACCTGAAGAGACTGTAAAGGCCAAAAGAATAAAATACTTTGTAAACCTACAATGGACTATTATTATCAAGCAACCAGATAAACATAGTACATACCTATCCTGTGATTTCGCCCAGCAAGCTTTCACCCATGTAGGCAGCATGATGGGTTTCCCAAGGCTGGCAGCTACCAGGTATTTTTTGCTGCCCACCTCTCCTGCAATCAGGTGTGTGACAGACACATTTAGATCAAGATAGACATGTCCACCCATGAGTTGCACCAGATCCATCACCTCTGCCTGTTAAGTGAGAGAAACATAAACAATTTCATGTATCAGAAAACGATCACAGTGCTACAGTGAGGAAAGATGAAACAATACAAACTAACCCGCTCAGCTTTGTCAAGGCTGGTGCAGGAAATGGTGATGTCAGCCATGGCCATGTTGTAGACAGGCTTCTCTGCTTTGGGCACACATCGCTGTTGCTGCAGGCAGTACAACACCACCAGTGGACTCACTATTCTGCAGCCAAGCTGTCCAACAAATAAACAGAAATGTTACTCTCCAATTGCATTTTCACAATTTCTGTGAAATTCAATTTTAAGCATTATTTTATGATGACAACCTTTTTGCAGTGCAGAAACGCTGGAGTGCTGAAGCTGCTGAACACAAACAAAGACGAGTCCTTCTGCTCAATCTGTAAAACCTCCTCTTCTTTGATGGTTTTCAAATACTTTTCAGACTGCAGCTCCAAAATAGACTGTTTAATCATGACACAAACATTATCATCAACAAGTCATGAGAAGAATAAGAACATCAAGATAAAGATTGGAATACGTGGAGGGCATTACCTCATAAGCTTTGACAGCATACTCTGATTTCGGCCCTTTACTCTCCACAAACTTCACAATAAAGGCTTCCTTTTCTTCTTTAGACATTATGAACCTGCATGTGCATGAGGACCAGTCAAACGATTAGACACAATGCCTGTAGGTGTAATTAGCACTGGCACCTGAGCTCAGAAGAAGCACGATGACTGGACACAAATACACAACACGGTGGCTAGTGGTTGCTAAAACGTAAATATAACATTAACACGCTACTCTATTCATTAAATTGAATATAAAGTTACTGATGCCGACTTACCTTCTACGGACAGACTCAGGCTGCCAGTATTGCTCCTTGAAATATGAACAAATTGTGTCCAATGACACTGACAATCTGAGACAGACCCGTTGCTAACAAACTAAAAAGAGCAGTGTACCATTAACCACCCGGCTAACTAATGACATTAGTTACTTATAACGTTAAAACGTTCAGAAGACATTTGTATTTATATTGTCATAAACAGACAACCATTAGTCTCCACTGTATTAAATAAATCAACATACATTTTGTAATAACTTAATCGCAAAGGTCTGTCGAAATGAAAAAGGCACTTTGTTGATATTTGTTCGCGCCTTTTGCGTAACTTCCGGTGTAACCGGTTAATCTGACCGAGTGGAGTTCAAGCGAGTGTTGAAAGGATCCGCAGCGGACACAGAAACGTACAGTCCGAAAATAATAAGAGAATTTCAACTTTTCAGGGCCGGACCTTGGCATAGGCAGTATAGGTAAATGCTAAGGGCTAAGCTCTGTTTATTTTAATGTCAGCTAATGTTATGGAGGGGCCTAGTTATGTGTTACAGTTCATATAGTCTAAAGTGCGTTTATCATGTTAAACTTTACATCAGTGTTAAAGTGCACATCATTATTATTAGAGCATAACTTGCCACATACTGTATTATACTGCAGTTTACTGATTCTTTGCATACTGCTAATTAGCATTTTACTGTAATGACAATAAAATTAAAATACTATATGAAACTAATATATCAATTAATAATATAATTTGTATGTCAGTACACTGTATATTATACAGTATAGTCTACATCATACCTGTATCTAGGTTTTTAATTTATATTATTTTATTCTTGAAATCATGTGTTTATTATTAGACTGCTGTCACATACTGCTCTTCTGTCTTCAGATGCACTGCTGAGGTTCCTCAGTCCCACCGCTGCAAATCCTCCTGTCAGCTCCACCTCAGGAGCACCACCCAGCACTGATGCAGCAGCATCAAGCACTCCTCCTGTTGCCTCCACCTCAGCACCATCACCCAGCACTGATGCAGCAGCATCAAGCACTCCTCCTGTTGCCTCCACCTCAGCACCATCACCCAGCACTGATGCAGCAGCATCAAGCACTCCTCCTGTTGCCTCCACCTCAGCACCATCACCCAGCACTGATGCAGCAGCATCAAGCGGACCTTCTGTTGCTCCAGTAGTGGAAAGTGGAGCTGGCAGTCATGTACATTATCTTGGCATAACAATCCAAAATCCAATCATTTTAGACTGCACCCCTGATCTGAGTCTTAAGGAGCAGCTCTCTGTCAGGATAGTGTCACAAGAAGACATTCCTCAAGTAAAAGAGCATTCCTTGGTCTTTCTTGTGGCAGAGCAGTCAGCAGGAGAACATTTGTCATCTCTATATTGCATATGTTTGGTTCATTTTTTCATTTTCATTTTTTGTGGTTTCTTTAATACTTTCTAAATATTTTGAATAAGCAATTGCTTTATTTAAATAAAATAATGTCCAACACAAAGCTATCTTTCTTGTGAGTATATGTACACAGTGGAATTTACTGCGACGGGGCACCACCTGAAATCTCGCCTAGGGTGCCAAAATGGTTAGTGCCGGGCCTGTGTGTATATACTGTGCTAGTAGAACCTTTCACCTGCTTGTTTCATTTGCTTTCACAACATCTCAATATTAATAGCACCCTGCTTTGCTAACAATTTAGTTTGCATACACAGATTGTAATAACATCAGAAAAAAGTGGGTGTGCCTGGAACAAGGTGTTCATGCAGGAATTCAGTCATATTCATCATGTTGTAGAGCCCATACGCTGCAGCAGGCCGTGAAGAATACAGAGCTCAATAGAGGGCAGCAATACCCAAAGTCTGAACTCACAGGATATCAATCAGGTTGAAGTCAAGGCTGACGACATAAATAACTCCACGTGAGCTGCACAGAAGTCACTGGTCTGGCATCCACAGAATTAAAACCTCAGTCTTTGTCAGGGCGCCAAATTGGTTAGGGCCAGGCCTGAATAAAACACAATGGATATTTATAATACAGCCTACTGTATATATAGATTGTAAGATTTTTCTGACCTCCTGAAGAATTATCATTTAACGGCATCTATGGTGTGTAAATTCAAGATTTAAAAATTTACATTTATAGTTCAACAAATTCTTATGACAATATAATTCTCTAAGAATTTTAAAGAATGATGTAGTGTTTCTTAGGAAATATGTAAATATTCATAATATGCATTTTTTTTCAAACACAAATGTAAATACGAAAGAACAACACTGTGGGTTCCCTTTTATTCTTAAAATTTTATGTACAAGTGTGACTGATTTATTTTTAATGTACATTCAATATAGAAAGTTTATATACGCAATATTACATTGAACATTTCACAAATTGCACTAGTCTTTCACATAGATTTATAATCAGAGTCAAGGTCATTCGTCATGTCAGCAGAAGCTCATTTCCGGTGGTTATTATTCACTTATAAATATTCTAGTGCTTTTTGCATTCTGGGGGATTACTTTTTTTTTTTTTTAAAAAAGTCAGAAAAGGGCAGCCTTCAAGGAGAGAGCAGAAGTATGAAGATGATGAGAAGAATAAGAGGCTGGAGGAAGTGATCTGTGTCCTTAAGTAACAGACCAGTCTGAGGGTTTAAGTGACTTTTTCTTGTGGAAGAACAGGGCTGAGAAATCACAGTATTTTGTCAATTCCTATGTTAATCTTGTTCTTTTTTATATAAGAATGCATTATACTGACTAGTAGATAACATGTTTACATAAGAGGTGAATAGGTCCTGTGCACAGATGTGTCACAAATTAGGCCAAATACCCTCAGTTAGATAAGATGTAGGGTTAATTAGAGCCAATTAGGATATGAACAAAGAGAATTAAGATAATGGAGAAGAGACAAGCCATCCCATATTGTTGTTGTGAAAAAAAAAATCTAGAGTAAAAAATATATTCATACAAAAAGTAAACTCTTTTTTCTGTCATTGGAAGAAACAAGAAAAGAAACAAAAAAAGCGTGGTCATCCGTTAAAACAAAGCATTACTGAAGACTTTGTGAGGGGGGGAAGGACAGTGATACTGCAGAAGATACCGCAGAGATTTTGGTGACGGTCAACCATGGCCTGCTCTCCATCGTCTTTCTTGCTCTCTCCACCCCCCTCATCTGGGGAGCAGAACAGTCCTTCTATGAGCCATGGCCATGAAGCTGCAGAGCAGTCTGGGTGCCTGAGCGTGACTGAATTGTGTATGTCGTCCTTCAGCCTTGGTCTCCAATGTCGTTGTCCACAGGGGGAGGGACGCTGGGCATTACTGTGGTGCCAGTTCCTGCTGTAAGGTAACCTGCTACTCCTGGACCTGCAGGTGATAAAAAGACATGTGAGACAGAGCCCAGACATGACCATGAGGACAGGTACAGCTACTGGTGAGCTACAATGATGCACTAAGCTTTGTGGTGGAGTGATACACTGCATGAGTATGGATGCTTTTGAATTTGCATGACAGGGATAATTTGGTCTGAACATGCCTGCACTTCAAAAGCATTTAGTTTCAAACACTACAATGTGATCTTGGTGTGAAGATGGTATTATTTCTAGCATCGTGAAATGAACAGGTGGGAATGGAAAATGGAACAAGATGGAGGTAAAAAGAGGCAGGAATGGCAGTAGGTCAAAGTCTACCTGCATCAGAGAAAGAGAGAGGAGGGCTTTGGGGGCCCTGCACAGGAGTCTAGAGCCCACCGCGCAGTGGGCTGCTGGCGGCCAGGAGAGAAGGAGTGGATACCCCTGAGGAGGAAATGTGGATGGACAAAGAGGAGAGGAAGGGCAGAGCCAGGAAGTTATAGGACGTGGACAGAAAAAGGGTTGCTGGGTTTAAGCACAAGTGAGGAGTCAGCCATAAGGTTTTTTTAGGATAAAGCAAAGCATTGAGGTTTGACTTCAGCTCAGAGAGAGGCGCTGAAGACTTACCTTTTACACACTCACAGAAACAACCAACAGTTTAGCTTGTTAATAAACAGACTGAATGCACATAAATACGGTACCTGTCAGGTAGCCTGCAGTCTGAGACTCTGAGATGAAAAGGTCGTGTTTCTGGTCTTTGAAGGCACTCCACACCGAGGACCTTGCAAGAATTTCATTCACCTGCAAAGAAGTGATTAGCAAACAGCTTAGAATAAGATAAATAACCACAGCGTTCATTAACTAACTGCAACGTTCATTTGCTTTGACAACCACGTCATACCTGCTCTCCATACTGCAGACTGCGAGTCATGGACTTCAGAGCTTTCACTATCTGGGCCTTTGTAGCTGAAGGGTTTTCTAAAGTCTCCAGGCCGATTCCTTCTAGTAATTTCAGGAGATATGGAACGAGCTCCACTCTCAGAGCCTGTTGAGTGATAAGTGTTTTTTAGGGCACATCAAACATGTAGAAGACAATATCACAACAATGATGATTGTTTACCTGAGCGACTAGTTCAGTCTGCTCCTTTTGGAACATGCGGTTAAGGGCTTCACAGGCCAATCCAGCCATGTCAGTGCGAGCTTTCATCCCAGCCATTAGGGGGCCGATGGTCTCCAGTGAAGCCATGGAACGCACACACAGCTACACAAAAACAAGGCAGTTATTCATAATGTAGAAGGCTGAATCTAACAAAACATAAAACTAGGATGACATTAATCCACGACTGAGAAACACCTCTACAGAAGGACTACAGGTTTCTGACCTCATTGTCTGAGAGGACGTGGATCAGGCGGATGGAACTCTTGGGCACCGCGTTGTTCTTGTGGTTGAGTGCTGCCAGGACGCGAGGCAGGTGACCCAGAGGGGGAACCTGGTCAGCCAGCTGACTCTGTGCGCTGAACAGACACACTGCTGCTGTGGTAACGGTTTCCAGGGCCTCACCCTGTAGGAGTCCAGAAAAAAAGGTGTAAGAATATTTCTTATTCAAGACATGGATTTTTAGTAACGTAGCTCACGTTGGGGTTGTTCTTCTCCAGTAGCTCTGTCAGGGTTTCCAGGAGGGATACCAGGAACTCTCGCGGTTTGCGTAACACCCAGCCAGGCTGAGCAATAAAGATTCGCAAGAATACACCACCAACTTCAAGCTCGCCCTGTCCGGCTCCATAGGCCATTGTGAAGTCCTCCGGCAACTGAGCACACACATCGTGAGTTATTACATCCAGTTACACTCAAAAATAACACACTGGTTTACAATATATTCACACACTCACTTTCCAGTTCACATCAGGATTATCCTTTTGCAGTTTAAAGTGCCTGCAGAAGATATAAAACAGTAAGAAATTATACTAGCAACTTCTTAAATGACCAATTAAACTGAGCTTATGTCGCCTACTCAAGCATCATCTCCCGCACTGTGGTGGACACTTTCTCCCTTGAGTTGTCATTCCAGATGAGCTCAGGGTTTTCATGCGTTCCCTCAAATATGTGAACAGCTGCCTCAGCATTGTCTCGCATCGCGTCCATGAAAACACCAGGAAGGAAACGCATCAGTGTCAGGCGCACCTAGAAAGAGCAAAAGGGAAATGGGCTCGAAGGGAATGCTCTCGACAAGAAAGTAGAGTTATTACTTCTTTATACTATGTGTGGAGGCTGACCTTTGGTCCAACCAGCTTGTCTGAGGTCATCTTGGAGAAGAGCTCTGCTGTCTGTGTGCGAACCTGTGGATGTGTGCAATTACAGAAGAGGTCCAGCAAATAGATGAGAGCACCTGTGGGACAGAGATTAGTATGAGCGACTGTGCACACATTTTTGTAAATAAAATGAGAAAAATTAAGAAAAATAATCACACTGACCTTTGGCCATAGCCTCTTTGATGATCTTTGTGTTAGATGTCAGTGCATAAAGGGTTTCCAACACCATTTGCCTGCCTAAAAAGCATTTTACAGCATTTTAGTCAAAGGGATACAACATTGGACAAATCATAAAGAAGGAACTTCTTCTTACTGGAAGGAAGTGAGTGGAGAAGCAACAGCAGGTTGGACAACACCAGGGACTCAGCAATGTTGCTCACACATTCTTGGTTTGATGTCACTGTATTCACAACCTGCAGATGAAATCAGTGTGAATACAATCCACTGTCTAGACACAGCAGTTTACTGCAGGTAAGGTGTCAGGTTTAAGTGCCGTTACCTCCAAAACCAGCTGCTGCACTCTGCCAGCTCCATGAACCCGCAACAGAGAGAAGAGCAGCTTGAAATGGCCGATGCACTCTGACTCAGCGCCTGCAATTATACAGAGAAATGCTCAGTAAAGAAAAATCAAAGCAAAATACCAAAAATATAACATGACACATATCAGTGTCATAGGATCACCTGGGTTGTTCTTGATAACATTGCGGAGAGCCTCTAAAGCCATCTCGGCGAAGCGAAGCCTCTCAGCATGCTGCTGGGACTCTACCTTGTTGCTCTGACTCATGGCCAGCAGAGTGTGGAGGTACTGTGCCTGGGAGCCGACGTAGTCAAGCAGACTGGCGGCAAACACTTTGGGATACTACAGGTGGAGATAGTAACAAATCATTATCGAATTAAAAAAACTTTGTTTCCTGCTCCATTTTGTACAGATCTGTCAACCTGTCTATTCTTATAGACTATAAAGAAAGGCCACACAAAACCTTGGATTGGGCTGATGTTCTTTTTTCTCACCTCCAACGGAAAAGATGGCTGCTCGTTGTACACTCGGACGAAAATTTCCCCCACTATGAGCTCCTTGCCGTGATCACTGAATACAAACTCTGCACCAAAGCTTTTATCATTTTCCGACTGTGAAGAAACCAGAGATATTTTTTAAGGAACTTTAACCATATGCCTCTGTGATCACAGTCTGAAGTCATTCTTACCCTCTTGATGTTTCCTTCCTGTTGAGCCTCCAGGAACTCCAGCAGCTCGGCTCGTGTTCCGTTGTTCCAGATCAGGTATGGATTTTCTGAGTTGCTATTCAGCAGCTTCAATACCTGAACGCACAACAGGGGATTGTGAATTCAGTGCGCTGTTGGTTGTGCAGACCTGCAGTGCTGATACAACCCTCCACCTAAAACTGACCTCAGCAGGTGATCCTGCTCCCAGCTTCCTGGAGATGTACGGCGTCAGCATGGCTGCTAAGCTCTTGCGGACGGTGGGGTTTTCAGGCGGCGTGCCCTCTATACCATTGGTCTCTGAAACAGGGTTGTTGCCATCTTGGGTGTGTGGCAATTGCATGTAGCCTCCCAGGCGGCTCAGGGCTACCACACTAAGCTTGGCCAAGCTGTTGGCAACCTCCTGCTGGTTGGTGTCCTGGCTGGCCTGCACACCACTCTCCTCCAGAGTGTAGTCGTAGTTGAAGAGGTGGACAAGCAGGTGCCAAAGCACACCAGCATGGTACAGATGGGTCTGGAGGAAGAAATCCACTGCGAAGGAGCTGACACACTGAACTGCCAGGGCCGCAGTCTTTGGGAGACCCTGTGGAGATGGAGGGAAAGAAAATAAATGTAGTTTCTCTTTAATACATCAGAAATGTCTTAAAGCTCTTCTGTAAGCTTACAAATCTTCTCATTTGAAATGAAAAACATCTGTATACTAAGGAGAACAAATTAAACACAGGTCCTCACCTTTCCATAGTACAAGATGTGACAGAGGTCTCTGATAATGTTGGGCATTTCAATGATCTTTTCTCTGCATTCCTCAAACTGGGCTGCAACACTGTAGCACTTACAGATGTGCCCGCACACCTATGGCATGATTCAACAATTAAGAAGTTATTAAAAACATCTGTGATATGAGATGAGTTTTCATCTCTACAGACAGCAATGTAACAGTGCTCATTGTATTCTGATCATTCTACCTGTACAGCCATGTCATCAGGCTTGCTGGATGCAGTCAAGACAGCAACACATCGAGAAAGAGCCTCCAACAATACCTAAAAAGAAGCAGGGGAAAATGTGTTATTTAGTCTACAACAGGAACGCTGATACTTCCAGGCTAATAAAATGTGTTTACTTCAATGCCGTTTTCTCGGCGCAGTTCCTCTGCATTAAGAGCCGAGCAGTTGACAGTGTGAAAGGCCAGTTCAGCGGCGGCAGGGAGGAGAGGGGAGGTTTTGGAGAAAAGCTGCTGATCCTCTGTCTCCATGGTGATGGTTTTAATGAGCATGGGGTAGCCAGCGTATTTGTACGGTTCCAGTTCTATGAAAAACAGCAGTATATTCTCTTTTATCGTAATAGCAAAACATATCTGGAGCAGTTTTATTTGTTTAGAAGTAAAACTAAACCTTGTTTATGTCTGTTGAACAGGATACTCTGGGCTTTGAGGATGAGAATGATGTTTTCTGGGTCAGGGCCGTCCAGGATTCGGGCAGACTTTGTGCACAGGAACTCATAAGCTTTATTGACTTTCTCAAACATGTCCTAGAAGACACAAAAAGGTTTTTAAAACAAACACAAGGTTATTCCAAATCTAAACCTACACTTCTCTGCATACATACCCTGCCCTCTGGGTTTTTGTCAGGATGGTATTTCTGTGCCAGTCTGAAGTAGGCTTTCCTGATTTTACTCTCCTCGACCCTAAAGACAAAAAGGCAATTTATATACACTGTGCATGCTAATGATATGTAATCTAAAGCCAAAAACCAGAATATATTCCACTCACTGCCCCTGTCCTTTAGGGAGGTTGAGGACTTCATAGGCATCATCCACAGACATCGAGGGAGGCTTCTTCTCCACCTCCTTCTTCCACGCTTCAAGTGTATCTTTTAGCAGCTTCACCTGGTGGGATAACAATCATATTACAAGAATTCTTCCTTCTAAAATCAAACCAAGAGCAGTACCAAAGGCAGACATACAGGATCTCGAATGGGCCAGTTGGGGAAGCGGGTACTGTCACACAGATGCCTGAGGTAGTAGATGTTGCAGAAGAGCTCATTGTCCAGCTGAGGGAAGCTGATCACAGGGATGGGGCAGTACTGATAGAGGGCCCTTGTGTTGCTTTGTAGTCTGGGGCTGAAGTCAGCTACATGAGCAGCAATTTTCTCTATCATCATGCGCCTGAAACAGAAAGTTTAAACTGAAACTAAAACCATCTAATGAACCATTCACTGCTCTGATTTAAGATTTACGTTATTAGTCCCAGTAAGAAAATTACTTTGTAGTAACAGCAGCAATATATTTTAAAGAAGTGACAATAAATACAACAGTAAAATCTCAGCAGCAGTCATGAACATAAACACACAGTTAATGTAACTGAATAAGTGCACCTGAAATGATGCATTAGTCCAAGTTTGTGAGCACAGTTCTGACAGTCACAAATGAAGATTTGTGATAAAGAGTGCTTCCCACCTCATCTCACTGCTCCAGATGGCTTCAGGTGTGTCAAATTCTCCCAAGAATATCTCAGAGAAGCGCTCTGCCTCATAGTTCTCCAGATAACACACCATGGCCTCGGGCAATACTGGTCCCAGAACACTACGCTGCACAATGTCCTGACCCTTTGACTGCACAGACAGCATAACAGGTCACTGTCAGGGGATTCACTCCGTTACATGCAAGGATTCATATCTGAACTTAATCAACTTTACCTCTTCGGATTTGAAGGCTTGTTTCAGGTGAGTGTACTTCAGGAACCTAAGGACAATACGCAGATGGCACAGATGTCAGCATGGATGTATCAAAAAATATTATACAATTTTTATTCTAACTATAAAATGTCTCTGTCACCTTGCTACAGGAAGCACGTTGGAGCCTGTGTACATCATGATGAAGAAGAAGACACCTGTTAAATAGAAGCGCTGCAGATTGGGATTGTCCTGCATCACCAAGTACAGAACATTGGCGACCTTCTCCACCAGAATAGGGTCAAAAGTCAGCAGCAGCTGCAGAGAAACGATGTATGAAGTAAGATTCTGAGTGATGAAACACATTAAAGGCACAAATAAAGTAAAGGTGTAAAATTACCTGAACAATGTGAGGGAGACAAGCATTGTCAGTGATCATCCTCTTGATCCTCGGTAAAGGACGAATAATGGAGTTATCCTGGTCCCTGGGTAAAAGTAAATAAAAAAAAAAAAAATTCAAAACAACAACTTTTTGTGAATACATGCATAACGGAAGAGACATTCTCACTACTTCCCACCTGCTGGGGTAGTAGGAACACATGGTGATGAGCATGTTAAGGATTAGTGTTGCCAGGTCAGTCTCATTCATTACTGCCTGTCCTGTGGCCAGGAGGCACCACTTCAGTTGAGGAATGGCCTGTAGGGGGCGCCAACCGTCCATCCCCTGAGCCCAGCAGCGTGTCTTTGCTGTCAGGACACCTGTGTTCCAGAACTCCTGCATCTAAAAGGGGTGAAAACCATAAACCATAGGCGGCATTAATGGCTAAAATCAATCAATCGATTAAAACACAGAGATAAATAGCACATAGCAGTAACTGGGACATGTCTCCTCTAGATAGCATCAAATTACATTACTTGACTTGTGCTCCATTAAATAGATTTAACAAACATGATAAAATAAGACATCAGTTAAAGTGATCTATCTACGTGAAGTTAAATGCATAATAAAGTGTACAAGCAAGATACGACTGGATTCATACGCTGTTTATTATACCAGGGAGGCTTTAAACTTCTATTTTATATGTTAATAAGCTGCTGTTAGCATGTAAAGTCTCCCAATACTGGACACTGTAAGACATACTTCTTCAAAACTGAAGGGTCCTCTTCTCTCCTTGTCTGCGTTACCAAAGTACCACTCTTTCTCACTCTCCCTTTTCATGTCCGGAGCCGCCTCCAGCACGTTGCTCTGTGGAAATAAAAAGACATCTGATGAGAAAACTAGCGCAACTGTCCAAGCCCTCATTTACACACAATTACTCAGCCATGTTTTTACCTGTAAGGGCACAGTAGCTCTGCTGGTATGCAGATGGGCCATGGTAAGCAGATCCACCAAGATACGAACTCCATTGGAGTCCATCACCTCCTTCACATTTTTCTGTAGTCCAAAAAAATGAATATTTACACAATGAGAAAGAAATATGTGTTGAATAAATATGTGTTGTTTTTACATTTTGATGGCTTACCTTGTTGAGCATCAGCTTGTTGAGGAAAAGGATGAGTCTGTCTCTTTCCAGCTTGTCTGTACACTGTAACCACAGTGTATGTTAGACTTCAGGATTAATTTAACCACACAATAACACTGTCGTTACAGCTGCAGTATCGGTACAAACCCGGTCCAACATGCCCACGATGTATCGCGTGTCTGTGAAGGGGCCGATCTCTTCGTAGCACTTTCCGTAGACTATAGCAAGCGCCTGTAGGCACAGGCACTTCATCGTAACTTTGGGTGTAAGCAAAAAGCGATGGTAGAGTTCGTTGAAGAACTCATATCTAGGAGAACAGAAATGGATTAAGATGAAATCATCTTTTGGAACTAAATAATGATTTTGGTGTAGAAGGTTTGTCTGCAGATTGTAATCTTACGATCTCTTGATGGCACTCGATTCGTCATTTTCATCCTCCTCCAGCAGCAGACGCAGGTAATAATCCCCAATCTTTATCTCATCTGAAAGGCACTCATACTTCACCTGCCAAAAAATCAACATATAGTAGTGCATACTGGACTCAGAGTACAATTTTCACAAAAGGCATCAGCAGTAACATCACAATATTCAGGTCAAGATGAACCAAGAGTGCAGCATACTGTGACTGAGCACAAACCTCAAACTCCTGATGGTTCCATGAGATGACGGAGGCGTTGCCGAGCTCGCGGTCCACACTGAAACCACGCATCTCTGACTCCAGAGCATCACGCAGCTCCTCTCTTGTTTTCAGGTTCCAGATGAGGTTGGAGCGTGCATGGTCTAGCTGGAATCTTAAAAAGGAAGAAATAAATGCTGAAAACATGGTCCTATGTATTGAAACTGTACTGTGTCCATCATATATTACATAAGCAACTGCCCTCCTTCTACATCAAGCCATAAACCTATCAATCTTCTCCATCTCCTTATGTGTAAGCCTCAAGACGGGCAAGGTTCATGCTTACTAACTCACTAAATACCTAGGGCTTACTCTGTTGTAAGAGGAAGGGAGCAGTTTTAAAAGAAATATAATTTTCTACCTGTAGTAGAAGAGCTCCCAGTTCGCTTCAATCTTTATTCTCTGCCGCCGCTTCCGCAGGATGACAGGCTTTTGGTTTGGATTCTAAAAGGAAATTTCAAAGCAAAACTTTAAGTTAGTTACTATTAATCGTTATTCTCCACAATTGTTATTTGTCCTTTAACATCCTATGGCATAAAGGGAGTTGTGAGGATGGTGATGACATTTTAGACGGAGATGCCACTTGAATGGCATTAATTGATAATCAAGTGACAATGTACATTTTTCGAGAGTGGAGAAAGTCAGATTAGAACAATGAGGCAAACACCCAAAACACCCAAGTGTGAACATACCAACATCGAAAAAAACAAAAACCAAGATGGGATCCTCAAATTGGGTTTTGTCATTCTTATGGCACATATTCTCTTGAAAACTCTTTGGATGTCTTCTACAAAGGGGATGTTCCTACTCAGTACATGTTGCATAATACTACTGATTACACAACCATTGTCCTTTAGTTCAACAAGTCATGTAGTAAAAATTCCTGCATCATCAAATCTAGTAACACAAAATAATGTGGCCCTTCCTATTTGATGACCAATCACTTTGGGTAGCAGGAGGACAACGAGAGGCACTGTGTGTTTTTGTATGTATTATATGATGCTGCATAGCTCCTTGTCAAAATCTGTTGTTAGTGTTAATAGGCTTGGCTGAATTAAAAACGAACACACCCAATTTGTCACATTAGAGATGGAGAATGGTTTGGACAAAGGGTGACAGAACAGGAGAAAGACTTTAATATGGATCCCATTGGTCAGTCCTACTTACCAGGTTATTTCTGTCCTGCTGCATTGTTTGCCAGCAGAGAACCAGACAAGGCAAGGGGAGGGTGGGGTAGAGACAGACAAAGAGATTATTGTTCCTCAGATCAAACAGGAATGAATCGTAACAAAGGAGTGACAGGTCACTAATCTACCAAAACACAAGACACCGATAAACAAAATGATCAATAAATCCTTTACATTTAATCACTGACTGTCCACTAGAGGCAATTCAATAGATCCGATCTATTTTTAACTAAAGATGACATGATAATATTAAATATAATAATATTGAGAGAAAGCAAGCCAA
The DNA here is from genome assembly GCF_900634625.1 of Parambassis ranga. NCBI lineage: Eukaryota > Metazoa > Chordata > Actinopteri > Ambassidae > Parambassis > Parambassis ranga. The sequence continues at coordinate 14,910,864 of NC_041040.1, forward strand.
TCAAAATAATACTTTGGAGCTTTTAATTGAAAGTAGAATTGATTAAAGTTGCAAAACCAGCAAATAGCAGGCAGCGTTGACCCAAGATTTTATAAAACCTGCACATGCTCCTTAACAAAAAGAGGCTGAAAGAGGTGACCGCTGATCCAAACACCTGCAAAGGAAAACCCTGGACATACCTCAGTGGAACATATCCATTTCCGATGAACACATAAAAATGGCAATTAAAATACATAATACATATATAGCCAAATACATAAAGCACATAAAGACGAAACTGACAGCTGACACCCGTTCATGCAAACAGCAGCAGCAACTGAAACATGTATAATTTTGTAGAACTGCAGCAACATCGGGAGGGATAACATGTACACCTGAGCAGCAGCAGCAGCAGCAGCAGCAGCAGCAGCAGCAGCAGCTTGTTTGATGGAAACAAAAGGTAGGTCAGTCCCGTTACAAAGAAAAGAAGTCCTCACCTCCTTCTGGGCTATGCCCATCTTATCTCTCCAGTGCATCAACACCAGATCAGCTTTCTCCTTGGCAAACTTCTCTACTTCTTTGGCTGCTTTCCCTGCAATTCGTTGCCACTCAGGCACCTTGTTTCTATTTAGCTGGTCCTGTGGGGGAAAACAGTTATATATAGTATATGTATATGTACATGGCAGATGTGTTTTGTTAGTGTAGATACCGTTGCGATCTTCAGGTTGTCGCGTATGTGCATTCGGTCCAAATCTTTCTCTGGAACAGGGTCAGGACTGTCTAGGTAAGCCAACAAGCCTGTTGGCTACAAGTGCAGAGAGGAAGAAGACAAAGTGAAATAAGTAAAGAAAGTTGCCTTATATCCCAGAACTGCTTATTGCCATCATTACAGTAACAGCATCTGGCGTGAGAGTTGGACAACATCAAATATTTTTCAGCTGAACTCAGGTGATTTGGACGCTTACCAGTATCCTCTTCAGGAGGTTTGTGGCTACCGGGTTCTCCGCTGTCCACAGTCCCACCAGGTGACGGCTAAGTTGCCTGATATACAAACATTTATCAGTTGATTATCACCTGTTTTAGTATTGTTTAAATGTGCATATTTATTGCAGACAGACCTGTTGGTAAGCATCCGCTGGTCTGTGCTGATGGTGAACAAAGATGTGTGCAGATGCCTCGGTAGAGCCCCTTCACTCAAGGCCAGCTCTTGCATCTTAGTGGCTATTTCCTTGTCTCCTTCCTAAATGTAAGAAAATGGTGAGCTGCAGGTATTGTAAAGTTAATAATTCACAGCACTTAACCTGAAGAAAGACTCACCTCAATGATGGCTTTCATCACCAGGCCTGCCCCCTTCACGATTGCCATTGAGGGATGCTATAGATCATGAAGAGCAACATTCAATACAAATGTGCCAGCAGCAGAATCATACTATAGTTAATAAAAATACTTACATATTATTATTTAACAGCTTAACTGAGTTCCTTACCTGGAACAGTTTAAATAATGTTCGTCCATTGGAGGCAACCATCTCAAGCAGCATGTCAAACTGTTGCCCCTCTGTGGTTTCACTGTAGGGCGCACACAGGGCAAATGTTAAGAAATCCAACAAGGAGCTGATGACCAGTGCTCCTGTTCCATGGTCCTGTAAAAACACACACGCAAAAAAAGAGACAATTAAAAAAAAAAACTCTGCCTGAGCTCTCACCACAAAACAACTTGCTGAAGATAGAACATGTACCACATTAGTGATGAATTTTTCAAGAAGGTTTTCTAAGAACTTCTTGGAAGACAGCAGGGAGGCCTTGTTCAGCTGCTCCTGCCTCAGGTCATAATCATCATGCATTGGCTGCACCGAAAAAAAAAGACAAGAAAAAAATCTTAGCCAAACTGCTGGGAAGAAATGAATAAATAAAGTTACATGTATTCTTTTTCTTCTATCATTTAAACCTTGGAGTGATACTTACACACATCAGAGCACAGAGCATGTCTATAGCAGCATGTGTCACACCATTGTTGTTCCTTTTTAAAGCTTTTACCGTCTTTACTCCCAACTTTTCCCTGAACCTAGAACACAAATTTAAATTGGCACATTTAAAGACATTACTAAGAATCACCATGTGTTGACAGGAGAATATATAAGATTAGAAATACCAAAACAAGGTCTGGGGGTGGATACACAAAGAGTTCATTGCTTTAGAGGTGACTTGTTGTTTCCTTTGCACCATTTAAGTGTAAACCATAAAATACTTAATTAAATGTTTATCTATTGTTGTTGTTATGAGTGTCTTGTGACCCATGTGAGGGAAACACCAAGCTACACTAGCAATGAATCTATCACAAATACAAATTCTGGCTCATTTGCTTCACAGGGAACAAGAAATAAACAGTAAATACAGGTCCTCTCATACATCTCAGTGACCCTGAAAGACTGCAAGTCTCCTGGATTTAAGTGATATGCAGGAATTTAAACAAACAATATAATAATAATGATGAAGACAAAAAAAATGTGTGGATGAAACGGTGATAGCAGAAAAGCCATGACAAATCGAGGCAGACAGCTCGACTGAACAGTGAGGTGACATAACCTCGCTTCTGAAGAGCCTGCCTTAGAGTCTGAGATGAAAGCAGAACAAAGGTAAAAAGAAGGAAAAGGCTGACAGACAGCAAAGAAAGAAAGTAAAAAAGATATATCTAAGACAGACAGACAAAAGGGCAGACTGAGATGTATGGATTCATATTTACGTTGCGTCTGTGAGTCCAGACCCTTGACCAGACCTTGGAATGACAGAGCATGCCTGTTACCAGCAGCTCAGGAAGAGTACACTTTAAACAACTAAAAGCAGGCAGATAGAGCAGCTCAACAACTTACTTAGGCAGCTGGGTGAAAGCCTGGAAGCCAGCCTTGGAGGCCACCAAGCGTCGAATGGCCTGAAAATGGCTTTCCAGTTCCGCGTTAAGCGCCGGCAGCTCTGCCTCCTGGGTTAACAGAGCCAGTATGGCGTTGCTGATGAGTTTCTCTTTGTTCTCGGAGAAAAGACCCTGTAAAGAAAAGGGGAAAGTGAAATTAATCTGTGTTTTTATCAGGCACATGGATAGAGTAGGCATAAATCACAGTGAACACACTCACATCTTGGGTTACTGCATGCAGCACTCCGCTGTACGATATGTTGGCGTTGAATCTGAACACTGCATCTGCAAAGTTTCCATCTAAGCAAAGGTAAGGGAGATAAATATTTGATCAATTAAACTTTTAACGCAACAATAGTTAGACTACACTACCTCTGAAGAGAAGTGTTCCATCTGACTGAAAGGGGCGTTACAAACATCCACACCAGAGGCACGAACAATTCAATGCAACAGACACTTTACAACAAAAGTGAAAATAACTGACACCACTACTCCCTATTCAATGTTAGAACGTTTTAGGAGAACAATTTTTTGCTGCCATCAAGCCCTCTAATATGTAGTTCTATATATACAGATTTTAAAATTCATTGTTAGTAGTTCAGAAAAGGATGAGTATTATGAAGTAAATAAACACATGGTCAGACATCTGAGGTTTCTAGAAAATGCATGCTATCATTTAGTATTTAGCAATTAAAAAAAACACGGTATGCTAGATGTGTCACATAATTTTTGACCATATTGTGGTGCTGAATTACAGGTTCACAGATCACAATTTTTCATTTATGACAGATTTATGAATGTCCATAAAAACTGTACATCAGCCAATCTGATAATGTAGCTGTTTAAATATTTCTAAAAAATTAAAATCTTTGCCTAAACCACCTGAAAGGTATAAATCGACTGTCTAATTATCTAATTCACAGTGAAGACCTTTGACTCACTTGGAGGTGCTGCCAGGAATTTGAGATGCAAACTCTCCACCTCCTCATCCACAGGCATGCTCAGTAAGCCCCATCTTTGCCCTCGCTGTGTGGGAGCCATCTTGACGCACACGTCCCTGTTGCCTGATGCACGTACTCCATCAAGTAAGCTGGCTAACAGAGAGTCCCTGCAGACGCACATACAAACAGATGGTGTGAGCAGAGTAAGCAACAAGTAAAAGGGCTCACTGACTCATCTTGTAAATACTGCATGGTAAAAGCACAGAAAAAAATCATCTGAGTGAGGCCAAAAAAATTACCAAACATTTTACTAATCCACAGGCTGTCACTACACAAACAGAGGAAGTCAGTTTACCTTTCCGTTGAGGAGAACTTTCTGATCTGACCTCGGATGAATTCAACAGTAAACACCTGAGGGTTGTCTGCGTCACAGATGAGAGCAAACACCTGAGAGATGAGTGACAAAAAGAGGAGAAAGTTTACTCATATCATACAGAGCTAAGCGCCTGCGCCTAAGCTGTTTACTCACAGTGATGCAGTTCATACATAATGAAAGAAAGACAGAAACGCAGTTCAATTAACATCACAGGAGTACTGCCAAAATGTGTGAATAAATAAATGGCTTTATGCTGTTTGAGTTGAGGCTCACCTCTCCAAAAGGTTTGACAGTGACTATGTTGTATGAAGCTGGGTCCCTCTCCACTAAGCATGTTTCTGTCAGGGCCAGGATACGCTTAACAGGCTCCTGGAGGACACCACAATGCACAAACATAACAATGATGAATACCAGAACACACATTAAAAACAAGCACTGAAACAGCAGATACCGACAATATTTGTACAATCCACAAATCTGTGCAGGACCTTTTAATTTCAATTGGTATAATATGAGTTTAATAGTACATTTTGTATTTCTATGTGTGACTGGCAGTATTTGGCTTCATATGGACATATGAATTTAAAAAAAAAAAGGGCAAAGTGTCCTGACCGGGTGTCGAGGTGTGATCTTCTGCACCACAAACTCGGCCAGAGAAGTGATGCTCTCATCTGAGCTGTACTTCCCCAACCTGTCAGTCACGAAATCCTCAAAGGTCAGAGACTCCTTTCGAAGTCGTAGCATGATGCCAATGAAGTTTCCCGCGTGCTCTATGGCACTGCGGATGATTTCTTCTCGATGCTCCGAGGCAAACAGATGCTGACACAAAGAAGAAACGAGAGAAGGGAAGGGAGGGAAAATTTAATTACAACATGACTGAAGCAAACGTACACAAAAAGGAAAACCTAATGAATACATACCAGCCTGCTGAAGCCACCATAAAGAATGCAAAAACCTCCCTGGTAGTCAGAAACCTCGACAAAACCTTCAACATTTCGATAGTCATAGGAGCACACAACTCTGTTGGTGTGGGGGTCAATCTGGTCTATGCCGCCTGGGGTCACCTCTAAACTCACAGATTTCCGTGTGTCACTCCAATGATGCTTGTAGCAATTGTAGCGCTGTGAAGAATGTGGAAAATGTATTGTTACACATGCAGTAAATCTACAGCCAAGACACTGGCAAACACACCAAACTGTTAACTCTCTGTTAACTATCTGTACTCACCCTGCCGGTTATTTTTCCCTCTGAAAACTCTGTTCTGAATCTCTGTAAATAAGGAAACAAGCATTAAATGATTCATCCCAGAGTGACAATTAACATCAAGATGTATGGGAAACACCCAAGTAATCCATGCTGCTGTTTTGAAACAAAATAATGACCAACTGCTGATTCTCATGTCTGCTAAACACCTGCACTGAATCAGTGGTTTGCAAACCCTGCATTCACAAACAGTACATTGTGGCATTTTTTTAAAACACCACAGCAAAATTTCCATCTATAGGACAAAGCAGAAAGCATGAATAAGCCACATAGAAACACCACATCTGAGCTCTTTTTACAGAAATATGTGCATGAGGTCTATTTAGTCATTGTGAATGATGGCACAGCAGTGGTGCAGCTGCGCCGCTCCTCACCAGTGCCTCTGTGAGCAGCTCTGTTCGATGCTCCGTTGAGAACTTGAGCGTTTCCGACTTCTTGCCGCTGCCTTTGCGGAACGTGAGGTTGAACTCTGTCCCCTGACCTTTCCCAACTGGCCCGATACCACAGATGTCCCCATAAGGCCACTGGCAACACAGCAACAAAACAGGAGTGGACACACTTATAAACACAACATAGTAGCAGTGGAGAGTGCAGATTATTTGTTTTGTTTTCAACAGAATCTTCTCACTGCTCATGTTTTCTTGTAGCAGTTGTCTCTCTTCTACTGCATACGTACTGACCTGATTTGTTACTTCTAGTGTGGTAGGGTTGTAAGTGGTAATGCCATGTGTCCCCACTGAAAAAACGCGCTTGTACCTGGAAAACAAGAGACACATGAGTCAGAAAAAGCAACACCTACAACAACACAGGCAGTCACACTGCATAAGCAGTAAACCAGGGAAACAGTGAATATCTTTTCAGTATGTCAGGTACAGATCCTGTTACCCTGACAACCCTGAACATCAGTGAATCATATGATTGGATTTTGTGCCATGTATGTATCATTGTGTAAAAAAAAAGCTCCATTACATCCAACAATGGATAATGTGAGACAAGTGATATCACCAGGACTAATTTACCTGATGACATCATCCACATTCAGCTTCGGTATGGCTGCTTCCAGGCATTGTTGTGCACCACAGCTCTGAACATTTACCCTTCACTTTCATTATTACTACACATTCACTCTGTGGAATTGTGTTGCTGCTGTGGGTGATGTTGAAATGATGTGGCTTGGGAATAGTTTCATTCTGCCCAGTGTGAATTGTAAACAGGCCACTAAGGGTTTTATTTATGCAAAAAAACACAAGAATGGATGAAGTGCTTTAATTTGTGGCAAGCATGTCGTAAATATTATTATTCATTATTTCATCTTCATCTGTTTACACCATGTTCTTTTAGGACTGTTGCTGTAAACTGAAAATGCTGACTTGGCTCCTTTCCTTTTCGCACATCCTCATTAGGGCTAGACCACAAAAGATCTACTGAAATGACTCCTTAATCAGCTAGCATTCTGAAAAAGGAGAGTGAGAGGAAACATCCACATACTGCATTTGATTTACTGGACTAACACAAACAGACAGCAAAGGCAGCAGCCTGAGGCATGGCTGGAGTGGAGCATTAGGAACAGGCTCGGCCCTCAGTCAGTCACCTCCCTTCTCTACAATTATACACGTGTCATGTCTATTTGGGCACCATCTCATCCCCAAGCACATTAAACCTCTTCGCACTATGAGTTCTTCTCCACTATCTTGTAGTCACAAATCTGACACCATGTGCCTGTTGTGACCTCAGCTTGCTGCCTCTACATGTCTTGACCTTGGTGCCAAGTGGCTGATTTAACTTTTTGTGTCAGCACAAACTTTCAAAGTTAATTATTCACTCTCTGTTGCCTGGCTTTTCTTTTCATTTCATTTTGATCTGGTTTACATACAATATCTGTTCATCCTTACTTATATAAGGGTAAAGATGACTATATTCACTCCCTGTATGTACCTGATGGTGGTAGAATTTGAAGCCTCTTTTGTACAAGCTACTCAGGGCAGGACTGTTGTGTCTTTATTCTGCCTCATCATTGTGTGTGAATGGTACAGAGATGAAATAGTAGGCGGAAGCATTTACTGTGCCACATTAAAGGCTGGGTGAAAATGAAAGCTGGCATGGGGTAATGTAGTACTGGATACCGCCACCGCACTACAACACTAAATACAGGCTGCCAAGCTCTTAGCTGCACACTGCAATCTCTGTGCAACAGGAGCTAAGATAATTTAGGAAGAGATACATTATTTAAATGTATGTAGAGATTTCAGGAATTTAAATAACCTTACCAGCATTGACTGTGCTGATTTTTTTTACAACTTGTGTTGCACTAGTTCAGATTTATATTCATACAAATGTATGCAAATCAATCTGCAGAGACCTGGACCGACGTACCGCTACATAACCCATTCAGATTGTTTGACAGTTAAAGAGCAGAATCACATGTTCTCACATGTGAAATTTCACAAAGGTAGGGAAACATAATATTAAAAGAGGGGAATGGTCCTTTAACCTTGCTACAAAGGAGGTATATGAGTGAAAAAACACACTGTAAAACAAACTTTACAGGTAGTTTACACAAGATATTGAGTAACCGGTTATTCACCATTTCTTCATAGTGTAGTCTTTACAGCACTTTTAAGGTTTCATATGCACCACATTTGGCAACTTCCTGTATCTGACTAAACTTACAACGGTCTCTCCTCTTTAAACAAAATATGCTCGGTTTCTCACAGAGAACACTGAGCTAAAGACTTAACAAAAACATAGGACAACACAAGTAATTTCTCTACACAAGACAACACAAACAACAGATTTCAGAGGAGCAGAGAGTGCTGCAAAGAGAGATGAATGTGATTGAGGACACATCCGCTGCACAATGACGGGAACCAACGATTGTGCGAATGATTCACACATAATGCACAACATAGTACATCTAAGTAACACGTATGCCTGCCTGTTGTTTGAGTAACAATACAAAGAAGTGGTTTGAAAACTGATGATTGTGATTTCCATCTTACGATCATATGTGTTTCAAAAACGGAAGTGCTATATTTTAAAAGGAAACACTATCAGTGTTACAGTGTTACAGGAAGAGAACATATCTGTGGTTAAAAAAAAAAACAAAAAAACTCACACACTGGAATGCACTTCATTAGGAGGACACACAAATTAATCTAATATTCCCCACAAATCAGTCACAAGACTTGAATTAAACATGGTCATGAGAACAGAGAGGTGGAAAACGGCTGCTGTAAATGGAACATGAGCTCAGGTCTACTATAATCCTAACAAAAATGGTGTCTGGGAACAACAATCAGGGCTCTAGAGTGCGACCATTTTGGGCGCACATGCGACCTAATTTCTCAAAGGTGCAACCAAAAAATATCAGAGGTCGCACCAGTACGACCAGCTGTAAGAGGGAGATACATTCTCCGCTACTCTCAAAAGTCTCCAACAACAGACACACATTGGGCTCATATCGTGGTCTGAACCAATCAGAGACGGTGAAGGGAGGGACCTCCGTGTGTGTATCTTTGAAAACGTGTCTGCTGCGGTCAGCAGAGACCGAAAATTCAGAAGAAGAACGCGGACATATGCTGCGCAGAGCGGATGCTGTGTGATAAAGCTTGTTCCATGCAGCACGAGAACAGAGAGATCTGTTCGTGTTCCCAAGGTGACGAGAACAAAGTCCGTTTCGGCCCGGACTTTTTAAAACATGTGTGCAGAACTCATACGGCCCTCTGACTGCAGCGCGCAGCGCGCACACAGACAGACAGGTATTAAAGACGTTTCGCTGCAGAAACCGCAGTTTAAGTGAACATGCAGCGGAGGAGCAGGATTTGTTGCTACTATGCGGGTTTTGATAATTTGCTGTTGACCTGAATGAGTGATGATAACGAGCCGGGGGCATGACGTGCTCGTAGCATCATAACAGACTGAACAGCAGGTCTGAGGACAGTGTTATCTGACCTGTGAGGTTCATCCATGAAGGCTGAGTCACTCTGAATGACAGCAGTCAGCTGGTTTTAAGGAGTTATAGAACATGGTTACATGACGAACGCCCATTTAAAAAGTATTATTATCCTGCTATAGTGGAGCATTGTCTGTCAGTATGATGTCTGCATACAGCTAAACTGTAACAGACAGAATGAAGAGTCTGTCAGCTGGAGCTCAGCTTTAGAAAGAGAGGAGACAGAGGCAGAGAGGAAGAGAGGTGAGGAAGATGAGAGAAGAAGTACTGTAGCTGCATTAGAAACGTGAATCTCAATCACAGCTATTAAATAAATAAAGGTGTATATAATTTAAATAATTTTTAATTCCCATTGCCAGATAGATAAGTGAGGAGCGACAGCCAGAAAATACAGAGAGAAAGCAAACAGGGAAATGAAGAGTGCTGTAACTTTGAATCTTCATCATGGATTTCTGACAGGCAGACCTGTTGGCTGGTTTGTCCATAATTTGAATGAGTACTCTCAGTACATGTATTTGTTTATTTTTATTTACCTGTGTTCATTAAACAATGTCCAAAGTCAGTTTAGGATGATATGTTATTATTAAGCCCGTTCATATTTCCTAGAGATCAATTTTTGGACCTCAGTATTTCTAAAACTTTGGCTACAGCCCTGCGAGGCCGTCAGGTAAACAGTAGATGTAGCTGCAGATGATGAGAGAAGATGAAAAGAACTTCTGCGTTAGGATAGGTGTCAAGTTAAGGCCTGATCCATAACATATATGGACAGCATTTAAAAAACAAACTGCTGTGTGATGCGGTGCACCTAACTTTTGTGCCGGTGCACCCAAGAAAAAAAGGTTAGGCGCACCGGTGCAACCAGTGCAAAAAGTTAGTCTAGAGCCCTGACAATCCAACAATGTTCACAAATTTGATTATGTCACCACACAATCTAAATCACTAAGACAAACAGGAGAAACAACAAAACTATACCACAACGTCGTGTTTTTGTATTTTCCATCTCCTGACCAGTCAAACATTCAGTTCAGGTTTCTATTTTTATTAATGTAATGCAATATCAGCACTTCAAATGAGCATTTACAGTGTAATGTTTTGCTGTCAAAATATATACTTAAAATACGCACACAACTTTTTGTTGCATAGCAGTGCATACTAATCACAGATGAACGTCATTTAACTTCAGCTACAGCATTGTGAGGATGAGATTACAGCTGTACACACCATGAACTTTTAGCTGTCCTTATCATATTAGTTTGATATCAGACACATCTGCAGGGACCTATGTTCTATCCTAACACAAACAGCAGCACCTTCTATACACACATTGATGACAACAGTGGCCCACAATAAGTAAGTGAGACAAAAAAGGGATATCCTGAAGTAACCCTTTCTTTTCTGTCGGCCTACAACATTTGTGTGTATCAGGTCACCATATTGCATTAACATGGACAGTGCTCAACAGTCAATCTCTTGCTTTCTCCAGTTTCCAGCAGTCATAGTATTATGCCTTCCTCTTTATGTACACATCATTAATAAACCACAGAAATTGATTACAAAAGCACCAAATATAGATTTATTTTCATTTTTCTCTTACTGACCTTTCCACAGTCTTCCACTCTCTGTCTCTCCATCTCCCTCCCTATATGCTTTCTCTGTACTAAAGCTGCAAAGTGACCTTCAAATGTGGCATCAATAATTTAGGTGTCCAAAACTGATGGAACCGCCTCAGTGGTGCATGATCCACATTCACCTGAGCTCAGAAGGAAGGTCACAACATGTGTTTCACTAATTCAGATAAAGCACCAGTGGGGCTTCAAACTGCATCACAGCGTTGCTCTGACATATATCAACACTCGTTTTGGCCGGACACTTCAGGGAGCATTAGCAGGATGAAACACTGATGATGGCTAATGCTCCGCAGCCCTGCTTAAGTTACTGAGTCAATGGGAGACCTTAATGGGACAAAGACATTTAGAGAACAAGTATTGGTAATGTGATCCCCTCTAACTGCTCAAACTGAAGCTTTCTATTCTATTAGCGCTGAAGGCCACCTAGTATCCAGATGCAGCCGTTTCTAGTTTCTAGTGTAGCTTGTAAAGTGTGCAGTTTATGCACTGATAGAATTTAAATACTACTGTATATGATACAGTACAAGTACACTGAATGAGTTCGTAGTGATGGATACTGATGGACAAGTGCGGGAAAATAGTCACAGTATCAAACTTCTCCTACACTATTGTACACATAGAAACACAAAGCACAGTATCATATTGTGTGTCTTATATAAAAAAAGGTTTGTCTTATTCACAGACTAGCTCTAGTCTATTGAGCACAGCTATGTTGAATACTCATTCCTGACTGGTCAATCAAAGTCAGAAAGGGCCATTTCACTGTGGAGTGAACAAGTCAAATATATTTTCTTTTGAATCATTTGATTGTGTAAAAATGGTCGATGCCATCAACCAGCACACGTCAAAAGGGCATGTTTGTTAATGCAGTGACTACCAGAAAGTAGTCCAAGGGACTACTAAAGAGAGAAACTATGTTAGAGAAACCAAATGATAACAGCTCACTTCCAACAAAAGGAATGTTGGTTCATGGATGTCATGTGGAGGAAAGGTAGTTCTGTCCTCTGTTGACTAAAGGTATGTGTTTCCTTGGATTAAATTTCATAAGACAGTGCTTCATTACAAAACACAATGATTGTATCTGCTGTGTGACAGTGGTCTGCAGACCTCCTATCCTAGTCTCAGATAAGAAAGTCAACACTGAGTCAGGGTTTTCCTGAAGTATATTAACAAGATTGGGGCAAGAGTTTGGGTTACTGTTGCATTATAAACTGACACAAGAAGCTGAAATACACAATGCCACAAACGTTGTGCACTTACTTTCCCCTCCAGGAGTGTTTGGTGGTGTAGAAACAGGCCAGGTCTTTGTTGTCTTTGACGACATTCATCTTTTCACAGGACCTGTAACACAGAAGCAGGGTTGTGAGAATCTCAGTTAAAAAAAACCTACACAGAAAACTTGAAGGAAAGTGTATTTACACTGCAGCCAAACCCTTTAAAAGTCAAGTTTACATGACACGTTCCAATATACCGCAGCACACACTTCACACTCATTCAACATTTTTCAGCTCACAGTGAGAGATTCCCACCAGACACTCCCTCAGCTACAGAACTAATACTCGGTAAGCTAAACAATTATTATCCAACAACAGAGATTTCTTCGCTGCCATTCTCACTTCCATGGTTGTTTTTTAAATTAAGGCCTACAAAGAACTGCTGGAATATAACCTTTATAGCTGACAAAGAAAGGAAGTAAACATTCCATAACAATATCATAGGCACCAAAAACAGTACAACAGTTCGCCAGCTGAATATGTGTCAATAAAGTCTGGTGTTAGGCCAGGGTGGATTATTGATTTTTTTGTAAACAGAAGTTCAGCCAAGTCTAAGCTGCAGGATATTTTTCTTTACTTTATGACAGATTGTTTTAAGCAGGTCAAAGATGATGCTTTAAAGAAAACCACTCCACCAGAACATAGTACAGCCAAAGCAGGGAATCACTAAACTGCCTTTGCTATCCTTAGTGCACCAATTTGCTGCCGGCTGCGCTGTGACAGGGGGAACCTGTGTCAGCACTCTGCCAGGATCCTGGAAAAAAAAATCTGACTTCAGTTTTCCTTCCTCTCCATTTTATTGTGCAAATGAAGCAGGGAGCAGCAACATTTGTGTTTTGCATGTTCCATGGAGCTGCATCATTGATCCTATCCAAAGTGGCTAATGGCATGCACAAGAGGGGATGCTACCATGCAGCATTGCATAGTTTGCTCCTTGTAGCATAGGCTAGTCATGTTTTTATTATGCTACCCTCAAAGAAGGGCCAAGGCAAATCGCTGGATCAGATCATGTGACTACTGCTCCCATGAGTAAACCTTTGTAGATTTGTACAAAATGAGCATTAATAAGCAGACAAGAGAGTAAATATAGATGGAGCAGAGTCCAAAACAAAGAAAATCAGACAACATCAACCTTTTTCAACTTAAACAAATACAGGTTTTCAATATTACTGATAAACCTGTTGCTGTTACATGGATAGCCTCTAAAAAGAACCAATCTTAACAACTGAAAACACTCGAGCACACATTGGGCCACCACCAAACTACACAACAGTCTACCTATGCCATAACATTGTAGTTGCTCTGTCTAGAAATGTGTCTCCCAGCAGTAGAGAAAATGTCATTTACAAAAGACTTTGGAAAACTACTTCAGCATCAGTGTGGGTACAAGGTTCAAAAAAATCATGTGCCATTGCATGGGTATATGGGCATAACTTTTTATAGACATATATCCCTTTCAATGATTCTAGACAATGTAAAATATATGACATGAAATAATCCAACACAGCTAGGTGCATCTGCTGCAGTCATTTTTTTCGTATAAGACAAACCAAAACAAATAACGCGCATTTTAGAATGTAAATTGCATAAAATCTTCTTCTTTGCAGCTTTCTTGAGGACACACTGGATTTGGATTTGCCAACACTGTGAAGCGATCTAAAGTGTCAAGCGGACCTTTTTCCGCTTCACCGCTATATTGCACAAAGATAACACTTATTTCCGAAACATAAAAACATTTCTGATCACGATCACGGCAAACACGCCAGTTTGACGACACGTGTTAACAAGACAGTTCTTATGTCAATCCTAAGACTTGCGCTGACTCCCTATTTGTCAAGTAAATCCATGGCAATCAGCATTAACGTTACCTGGTTCTCAAGCAGCTAGCCAAACTCTGCTTCATTATAGCAGGCCTTCACGAGTAACTATCTGGCTAAAAACAAGCACGGCAGCGCGGTTTTTAAGTGCCAACACTGTCGCTCCAACTAACCAGAACAACAACGATAACCTAAATACGTTTGTTATCAGCGTTAGTCTGACAAATGCAGAAAAGGGGCTGTGGCAGGCCACTGTTGGGTTAGCCTTAAAGCTAGCGGCTAACTAGCTCATCATTCAGATTACATAGGAGAGCAAGCTAGTCGCATTAGCAGCGGGGTTCAATCAAGCAAACATGGAGAAGAAGAAAGTGGCAGGTGCTAGCGGGAGCATTTACCTGTAAATTCGCTAACGGGCGTAATTCGTAGCCGTCCCTCAGCCCCCCACCCTCCTCTGACTGCGGCCGGTGCTGCTCAGTTTTCCCACAATGATGCTGAAGATGCTCAGTTACGCCGTATTCCCCCCCAACAGTGCTCAGGACGCTGCCATGTTCCTGATACCAAAAGTGTGCTACTGCGCAAGCGCCAGGCCTGCCTGTCATGCGTCTGTCAGCTGATTGGTTTGTCGGGAAACAGAATTAGTCACATGGCTGACCCCAGATCAGATTTCCTTCTGTTTTGTCGCTGTTTGTATTTATGGATAACGTGGAAACCGACCTGGGAACAGTTTGGTGTAGCTCTGTATTGCGGGACCAGGTTTTTTTTTTTTACACAGGAATATCTTGTTTCCATTTGCGCTAATTTGGAAGAAATGATTTAACAAGCGACCGTATGAACACTAGTCACATAACACGGAATACATGTTCCATTTTCCAGAGGAGTCATCAACACAGACGGAGCACAGACACTATTCTAACACTGACAGCCACCTTCCAAGTGTGGTCTGTTCCTCGCTGTTGTATTCCTAATAGTTCTTTGCATATAATGAGTATATTGATTTGTTCATATTAGGGTTTAAAATTGCTTCGTTGCTATCATTAGCCTGCTACAGTGTGCTGTATCAAATTCATCAAACACGACTACTCTGCCCTCTAGGGACACTATGCCATCATTGCAGCAATGACTCAATGCAGGAGTAGTACACATTGCTTTCTATGCTGTAAAACATGTAGTTTAAAAGTCATAAACAATAACTAACTTACAAACAGTCTCTATTTTAGACATAAGATTCACAATGGAAGGTGTTAAATATACACAGAGATGTAATTTGTTACATGTATATGACACATGAGTAAAAAATGTAACTTTACCTTTTCTTAACACTTTCCAACAGTTTACCTAACAGTTAATATGCAAACCAACAGCCCTCCATCTAACATTGATTGGTTGTTTTTTATATGTTACATTTTTGTACACACTTTGCATTCATTTTTATTTCTTTGCATCCATTTAATCTTGCAGTGGCCTACATTCTTCTATAATTAAATTCATTTTTGACAGTTTGCCAAAGCACCACATAGATGAGCTGCTTATATAACATTAAAATTAAATAATTTTGATTCTATAAACTACTAAAGTGAGTGCAAAGTAGCAGCAGAAACATACAGGATCCCAACAAAAACTACAACTCATCGTAAGTCAGCAGAAGTTAGTGTTTAGTCCCTGTCTCTCAAACTGAAGGAGACTCACCGCGATTGAAGGTAAAGGGGAAACATCTTGTCCTCTGTTACTGACTGATGTTGCACACTGAGCTTGAGCGGGACAGCACTGAACGGTCACGTTATAAGGCATCTGATTAGGTGACTAACCATGCGCTGCCCGTTAGTCTAATTTAATTACTGCTAGAGAGACATGAGGGAGGAAAAGTTTCCTTCTTTCCCTTTTTTTTCTTTTCTAAGAATCTCCTTAAATGTAATGAAGACTGAAGCGCTTTACGTTTCAGTGACAGAGGATGAGAAGATGGTCCCCCAGAATCTCCAACAAGTTTTTATTTGGCTCACATGACATCAAATAGGTTTAACTGATGGAGTAGCCATATTGAATTCTAACTGAGTCCTGGACTAGCTTTAACAGTGTAAATAAACCTTACATTTACTATCTGTTGGTAGAGGCACTACTTGCCGTTAAGATTTCATAAAGTATAACAGGCCCTCTGCATCTGTGAGTTTGGCCTGCTGCTGTAAAGTCAATTAAGTGACACAATTTCCCCATTGTGGGATTAATAAAGGTCTTAATCTTAATCTTAATCTTAATCTGAGCATGTATTCTACATTCTTGCGAAACTGCATAAAGTAGCTGAGATTGAAGATTTATTTATTAAATATTCTTTTCATCAATCAACAAGGAGGAAAATGATATTACATTTAAAGACACTTTTCTATTGGTGCTTTTAGCTGGAAGCATGGGTGAGACCTGCTGAAAAAAAATCAAAATAAAATGTAATATTAACTAATTAAATCCTTTTTGGACCAAAAGGGTATTTAGATAGCAAATGGAAATACTACAAAATTGGACCAAATAACTAAGTTTGACAAATAATCGTTCTATGTTTGTATTTTAAATACATTTCGCTCCTCTCCCCAAAGTTTCATCGTTTACGTAGCGCCGTTGAACGCACCTCTAGTAACCAAGGTAATGACGCTCTTTACGGTTACCAAGGCATTCTCAAGGCAAACACTAGCTGATAGCAGGCTAGCCAATCTGCTACATAATCTTATAGCTATAATATAACCTAGTTAGCCTCTTACCCGAGTTTAATTCAGGCACGCTAGAGTTCTGTAGAACATTCGACTTCACATTCTACCTCCGGCCTGTAGTCTTTTGCTTGCGTGGCCCGACTTAAAGACAGAAACATCCATTCTTTTCCTCCTGGATCAGCTCAGTCTGGAAGCTAGCTAACTTAGTTACGTTGACGTTAGCTCCACAGCCGTCATGGTAAGTAGCTGCTTGATTATTCCGGTAATGCCACCTGTTTGCTTTAGGCATGCTAAACGTGTAGCTTTGTTTTCTTAAGACAGAGACCGAATTAAACGTGAAGACGAGCTAACGTTAGCAAGCACTCCCATAGATAGCATGCTGAATATGCAAGCTCATGTGAAAAGGCCCTGTTACATGTTAGCAGGAGGAAATCCTCTTCAAGTTAGCTGATCAGCTAATAGTGGTCTCTATTAAACCTAATGTTCATCTGCTACGCGTTGCCATTGATGTCTTTCCTCTTGTTTTCTTGTAGGCTGAATTTGCTTTTAATGAACACCATAAGAATGAAGTCATCAACTACATGCGATTTGCACGTTCAAAGAGGGTCCTGAGGCTCAAGACTATTGACTCGTGCTTTGAGGAGCTCAAAGACAGCAGGTGACTGATCAAATGCAGTTCATGTGCACTTTATTTCACTCTAATGCAGCTTGTGCAGAAGTAGGATGGAGCATGAGTGATTCCTGGTACAGGTGGATCTACAACAGCTATGCTTGTATGTGTTTCTTTCTGAAGGCTGGTAGAGGAAACCTTCACAGTGGATGAGGTTAGGGAGATGCTGGATGGGCTGCAGGCAGTGGTGCGTGGGGAGGTGGAGACGGAGCTTATCAACACAGCCCACACCAATGTGCTGCTGCTCAGGCAGCTCTTCTCCCAGGCTGAGAAGTTCTACTTGCGACTGCAGAGTGATATCTCAGAGCTGGAAAACAGGTAAGCCATGAAAAGGATGAAAAAACATGACAGCAGCAGACGTGGTCACATTGTATGAGGAGCTTATGAAGCACTCTTTAAGCCTGATCTCTTGGTAATGTTTAATTGATTAATTCAATATCACTTGTTGATCTGACATCATTATGACTGGTATACAGGCTTTGCAATAAAACAGCTTAAAACTTAAAGTAAAAAAAATAAAAGATAAATATATATATTTGTGTGATAAACAGGGTTAAACACAATAACACACCCATTCCATGAGAAAAACTCTTCTATGTTGTTCTATAGGCAACTTCCTCTGCAGTGCTATTTAGCCTTAGATCTGATGTTACATGGCAGGTAAAAAGGTCACTGCTATGCCTTCATCAACGCCATTTAACCCTTTTTTTTTCCATTGCACTGTTTTTTTTTGCACGTGTGTGACATTTAATCTAGAAAAATCATCTGCCTTTAGTTCAGTTTAAGGTCAACACAACCCAGCAAGATATTTGAGATAATGATAAGCAGTATTGCTGCAATACATTCAAGCTCATTTTAGCACTGAACGTTAATACATTTAGAAGAATAAAATGTGAATTTAAGTAGTATAATGGAAATTTACCTCGCTGTATAATTTAAGCGGACACTCCAAAGAATTTTGTTATATTAGTTTATTGTTACACACACATTGTTAGTCTTTAATTTTAGAGCAAAACATGTCCACTGTCTATAAGTACAAGCAGTCATTTATGCACATTATCTGTTGAGATGCACAATATTAATGGTATCTGCAGATACTGATATCAAAATGAAATATTGGCCATCAGCTAAACAGATGGAGATATTAGAGCAAAGGTTGACCAGGACGGATACAGGATCCTCTGTGGATGCATCAAAAATGAGGTTATTATCTTGGTAAATGCATGGGCGTCGCAGCCATGGGGGATGTAACACCCACACTTTTTCTGAAATCACATTTCATCCCCCACAGTTTTTGGAGATGTAACGTAATTAAACGGCGGATGTACACAGAATGACGTCTGTGAAGGGAATGAACGATCCCACGGAGCGGTACAGAAGACTCTCTCTCTCTCTCTCTCTGATTGTACACACATTCAGGAGACAACACACATTGGTCAAGTTAAATTGGGTGACAGACCTCACAGCCAATCACAGTGAACCCGCCGGTTAGCGGGTTAAGATCGAAACATAAATCACTGCGCCAACATCTAGGAGGACTAGAGACAGTGTAGAGAACGCTATCTGGGAAGGAGCAGGTCTGAAGGTGAGGCAGTAAATGTAAGAACACTGCATCACAGAGCATTAGTGAAGCCACTTGCTGCCACAATGTAATATCTGCGGATAAATAGTTCATATCCATCATGGACCCTCATCACCACCTCAGCAGCTATGTTAACAAAGTTAGTCGATCCTGTGATCCAGCTACGCTTTTTACCATGCAGTATTAAGATGCAGAAAAAAGCTTTCTTAATACAGTGAATATATTTCTTCAACTTACGAATCAGGGGTGTACTGAAAACGTGTGGGTGAATTGTAACAATATGAGTCAGTGGCAGATAATGCAGTGTGATTCAGAAACACTGAGCTATAGCTGTATGCACTGATAGTGATAGCAAGCAGAACATTTAATGTCCTGGTAAAGTCTTGCTCAGATACCCGCACCCGAAACCTCACCCCTCACACTTTTATAAACACACTACACCCCTGGGTAAATGTGCAAAAGTAAGAGCTGTGTGGAGGTTTTTCAACACTCACGTTCAATTCCCCAAATAGTTACACTGATTCCACTACAGCCTGCTATGTTGTCTTCAATTAAAACAATGTGTATACATGAGAATCAGCAGTTGGACAGTAAGAGTTGAACAATGTCAGCACATCAAATATAAGGAAATATTCAATATCATGCGTCCCTAATTGTCTGTGATAAAGGTTTACTCCGTATAACTAAAACGTCAATCATATTTGAACAGAATGAACAATGTTCGTCGACGTACAGTCTGGCTGCCGTGCAGCAGAATAAGATAAACAGTAATAAAATCTCTTGTGAATTCAATTTTCGATTTCAAATGCAAATTAGAAAGTCATACTGTAGCCTAACCCACACGCTGTCTTGTTCTTCTTTTGCGCTGGGGGAAAGTCATTTTTCACATGCAGCTCATTGTCCTCAAATGAACTTGTGGTGTTGTCCAGTTTGAACAGAATGTTTAAATGTACTCTCTCTCTGCCTTTAAGTGAACTTCATGTAACATTTGTCCTCTGTAACCTTTCACCGTGTTATATTTTTTTGTTTGTAGTGGTGGGTGGATAAGTAGGTCCCAGTTGTACGTGACTGATACGGTGTCTAAAGCTAGGAATACGCCCTGTGCAGAGACTACGTGTCTTCAGCTGCTTTTTAAAAACCACATTTAAGCTTTTTTAGAGAGCTGCTTTGACACAGGCACCACAAACATATATCTCTTGAGTGCTAACCTGCCACCCAAAACAAGGGTGTTAAGTTTCCTTACTAACATTCACGAGTGCCAAATGGTAGATCGTTGTAACGTCAGAACATGTAAACATCAAGCTTGTGGTGACAGATGCGATGATGCTTATCAAACCAGTGGTACCTGTAAAATACACATGGTTATGTTTTACAGACAGATGTTTCACTTTGCTTAACATTTAAATATATTTTTCTTCCTTTGTCCTGTTTTTGTTTCTGTTCTTCTTTCACCCGTGTAGGGAGCTGTTAGAGCAAGTGGCTGAATTTGAGAAGACTGACTTTAAAACCTCCAATAAGGTGAGCATGACACGCAGCGCTGTCTTCAAACATTAACATCAGTGCGGTCCTCATTAATCTGTGTCCTCCTGAGCACATGGATGTCAGTCAGTAGAGAACATTTCGGTGCATTTTAAGTAGTTTTTCGTGTCAGGCCTTTCGGTTCAGTAGCCGTGTGGTTCTGAAGTCACACATCGCTGAGGTTGACGTGTGGTTTGATGACACTTTTACGGAAAAACAAATCAACTTTGTAAGGCAATACCCTGCTCTTTAATGACCTTACAGCTTTTTCTAAAGGTAGGACGCTAGTTATCGCCACATTTCTAAGAAAAGGAAGAATTAGCAGCTATAAGAAAATGTTAAAGTAGTAGAAAGACGTAGCCAGCATGTTTTAGAGTAAGACAAAAGAGCAGCTTTAATGTCTTCATGTCATCGTTCCCAGATAAACCAGGAGTCAAGTAAACCCAAGCTGGCACCACTCAATGAAGGTGGAGTGTCTGAGCTTCTTAACAAGGTAAAAAGGTGCAGTCAGTGAAATGGATCACACGCACAAACGGATTATTATTAGTTTTACACATCTCCTTCATGTTTCTTAGGAGATTGTGAGACTACAGGAAGAAAACGACAAACTGAAAGCCAGGCTGCGGACCTTAGAATCCCAGGTATCAAACATTTTTTTTCCCCTTAATTACTTCTCTTAAGTCAAATTCATGTCACTGAATCCCTGCCTGATTCTTTTTCATAGGCTATGAGTGCGCTCGATGAGAAAACAAAGGCAGAGAGAGCTCTGAAAGACCTTCAGAAGGTGCGAGGTGAACAGCAGGTACTGTTCCCCATCACCTTCTTGCGTGATATGTTTTTTGTCTTTGCGTTCCTTTATTTTTCTTTTAACTCTTATTTTTTCGTTTTCGAATAAACACCTGCTGCCATGTGCTTTTAACTTGGACCTCAATGGTATGTATCTGGTACCTGGTCAACGTCTTGCTTTTGTCTGTCGCTGGACTAGAGGGCTCATAGACTCTGTCGTGTGAAGATACGATGTTCTAGCCATTTATTCGGTCGTTCTTTTCCCTTGCAGCTTTCCGCTCAATGCCAGGAGATCAACAGCCTCGAGGACACCGTGGCAGCTCTGAAAGACGACTACGAAAGGTCCCTCAACGCCAATGCTGCAACGCAGAAGGATTTGCAGGAGAACCTGGTCTCTGCCAAACATGAGCTTCTGCGAGTGCAGGAGCAGCTGTCCTTGGCAGAGAAGGTACGTCACCGCTGCCTTTTTCCATCAACTGATAGTTACCGGTACTCAAATCAAATCAAATCACACCACACACTTGGGACTTACCTGTACCTCTATGTGTTTATTCAAACCACTTGGTGTCCAAGGTGTCATTTTTTTAAGCCACATGTGATAAACTGATTCTGTATACTGCAAGTGGGACTACAAACTTCTATGCACATCAGCGTGTTCCTGTTTTTGCCAGTGAAATGGAGGAAGCTCACCCTCGTTACTCACAATCATCAGAATCAGCACAACAAATGCATCTGACTGTTCACATGCAAACATCATGCCTTCTTATCCTGTTTTGATTATTCAGGCTTTCATGCATGAGGTTTTCCAAACGTGTCCACTTATCACTCATGAATGAATATGTGTGTTATGTGCAGGAGCTGGAGAAGAAGTTCCAGCAAACTGCTGCCTACCGCAACATGAAGGAGATCCTAACCAAGAAGAATGAGCAGATCAAAGAAATTCGAAAACGATTGCAGAGGTGAGAAGGCATCGATAACTCTACAGAAAACACCCAGAAAGTATTTGGCAGTGATGTAAAAACACCTGAATGATATTTGTTCTGTTGCTTTCTGTTTCAGATATGAGCCCAACGAATGAGTCTTGCCCAGGACAGCGGCTTTACACAGATGTCTGCAGGGCAAAGACAGGACCAAAATTGATGACTATGGTTTGCACACAAAAAAGAAAACCATCAGTTCCACTGCTGTGAGACAAGAGAGAGAGACAGAAAAAAAGCACTTCCATGAGGAATTGTTTATTCATGCTTTATCTGGCATCTTTAGTAGTTCTTGGCTTTAGTAAAGAGCAGGAGCTGCACACACAGCTGAACACACAAACCATGTAGTGACAAATGATAGCCTCTGTCAGCTCCCCCTTTTGTTTTTCTACGTCTTAATTTGGAGCTCTCTTAACAGTAGCTAGCAGATCCCTCGGTGCTCTATGCAATCAGTAACACGTCCCTGTTTGAAGAGGCCTTGTCCGTTTGCTAAAATTGGACAGATACAGTATATTTGCTGTCTGCCTGAAAGCTTTGCAGTCTTATGTATCAGATGGTTAGAGCTTAGGTTTGATATTTTGACGACCAGTCTTAATTTTAGCAGCCCTCTTTTTTGTAGTCAAAATCCAGCTATTATTTAGTTTGACAAAGCAACCTTTAAGCCATTTCGTTAATGAGTTGTGATATTTCCAATGATCTGATGTTGTGTGTCTGATCATTGAAAATACTCCAAAATGTATTTTTCTGCTCTTGCACACTGAATGATGTGGATAGTGATCTAGAATGATTTCGCTACTTCCCTACACAAAGGGCATAGATTATTTTTGTCTGGAATCTATAACTGTGTACTTTTCGTATTGCTGTGGGTGATGGAGCATAACAGGAAAAAAAAACAAATATCAAAACAAAACAAATATATACATGATGTTCATGAAGTAATGCTCTTGTAGAGTATGATACATCTACCCAGTACTACACTAGATGTGCATTTGTTTGTATTGTGCAAATTATGGGGTAATAAAAGCTGTTACCAAATAATTGTGTAGGCATCTTTTTGTAAGTTAGAGGTAAACACAGCATGAAAATCAGACAAATTAAATGTACTGCCATGCTTTTATTTTGAAGCAGAAAATGTACACATCCACAGCTCTGCCATTTACAGACTAAGGCAGAGAGCAGCAGGTCCCACCCCTGCTACCTGTGTACCATTATTAGCTTCATCATGGCATCATAACTACATCACTGTCTGTCAGAATTTTTGACAAGAACATCTGGAGATGACTGATTCAGCTAGGGGGAGCCATGCCGCAGTAACACACACCTCATTTATTCTAATAACACATATTAATGTGATGATGTGACCTAAATTAGAATATGTGTTAACAAGACATCTGCTATCTGCATGCATTCAGTGCATATTTAGGTTCAATGATTTGTCGAGTTGTATCAAGTCAAATCATCAATATGTGCGTCTGTCAGCATGTGGCTAACCGCTCTGTGGTGATATCTACACATTGTGATTGTTTTTGTTTTCAGTTTGTCTCATTTAATCATTTCTTTCATCTGGAACGACATCATTGTTTTTTGACTTGTTTGTCAAGACAAGGCAAAGTGGTCACCAGCCACTCAACCATCACACTCCTGTTGTTTTCAGTGAAACCCTTAAAGCCACAATGCAAAACAAAACCTGGTGTAAGTTTTGCATCTTGTGCAGGAGGTGTGCGCACACCGTGTCCCTATAGGTGCAGAATAAAAAAGGGTGGGGAAGAAGCACCAAATGAAAACAAAAAACAAACATTAGGCCTTTGACAGGGATGATTCATATTTAGCAAACATTTTAAGTTTGAATATGCATTTGACTTAGACTAACCTCATATGGAAAAACTGTTTCAGTTCAAATGCAAATGCTAAACTGTTGACTATCAGTGCATGAAATAAATCACAGCTTAGTACGGTCAGGAAGTGGTAACTAGCACGTCAAAGTACAAAACTCAGTCTGTCTGCTCTGCTCTGTTACATTTCCCACAATACGGGCAACATTAATACAGTGCAGTGTACGAGATTCAGAGTAGCTTCCTGCTCGCTGGCAGTCGGCATCAAAGGGGTTTTCTCAGTTTCACTTGCAATACAAAAGCCTCTGTTTGGATGTTCTATAAAACCCTGAAGCAGATGTTTGCGTGTGACACTTTCTACAGAATTTCACAATAAATGTGAAGTTCAGTGTGATGTTTCTGTGAAGTCAAAGTCAATGTGTATTAGACAGGAAAACAATGAAAATTCTCATTTGTCATCCTGTGGGTGCAAACAAACGTGGTGTACTCTGTACAGAATGTTGAGGAATCACCAAAATGACCAGAAATCAGTCATATTTCATTCAAAGCAACACATGTTAAGGGGTCACCTCAGGATTTGCTGCTGTTTGAGTTCCTTTTACCCACTGTCACCGTCACTGTGGAAGTAAAAGGTTAGCATATGTCAGCAGCCAGGCGCAGCTCAGTGTCTCTGCCACTTACAACAGAGAGATGACACAGATTGGGACTGACACAGATCACTGATTGCTTAATGTGCAGGCTTGTATCTTGATGGACGTTTCTGTGAATCACAGATATGTAATGCACAGTGTGTGGTATCAGAAAGTTGGATTGACTGAATGCAAGGTTTTACAGTTGTGTTGTCCGGTGCTGCACTCTCTTCCAATCATTCTCCACTCATCAGCCCATACTGGTGACTGATCTATGTCAGCCTTTGGTTCTCACAGGCTTCAGTGAGTGGTAATGTGAGACTGAAACCATCAAAAAGGTCAAAATAAAGCCTTTGGTCTTTTTCACTTTTTCACTGTTACAAAACACTGGTCTGATTTTGACAGAAGCACTTCCCTCACCGTGCACAAAAAAACACAACCAGAAGCTGCCTGTGTGATTTTGCTGTAACGGATAAAAATAACACTGTGAGAAGTCATACACACAGCCATTATGAGAATCCGTTCTCTTCCATATTCGCATATTTTGCCATCTTGCCCCTGTGACTGAAGCATGTGACCATGTGACAATAAGCAGGCCTATGGTGAAATCCACTTTGTGTCAAGTTCACACAGTGACACTACCTCTGCTCTGTCTTTGGCAGGGGGAGGGCTTGGATCCCCTGCTTTGACCCTTTGGTGTTTAGACTGTTTGGGACTTTTCAGGTTGTTTTTGTTTAACAGATGGCAGCTGTGTTTGTTACGTTCATGTGTCTCTTCTTATGAGGGTTTTTTTTTATAAAGAACACCTTAAAGGCTTTTTAATGATTTTCAGGTTCAAAGGTCAAAGGTCAATGTCACTGTGACCTCATGTGTGGCCTATTCTGGTGAATTTGATGGACTATTAAAATCTTCTAACATCTAATTTTTCATCAGCATCAGCAAACAATTCAAAATTAATAGATCATATGATACTTAACATTTGTCGATCACCAGGCAGGCAGCATGATAGGCAGTGCTTTAATGGAGACCTGGGTGAACTCTTCCTTCCGTCTTCTCTTTGTTTGTTTGTATTTTTTTGAACCAGGATCTGCCATCTATTTGCGTCAACAAATGACACTTTCATTTTGACTTTCTACAGAATATAATCTTCCTTTTTTTCTATTGTCGTACATTCCCACAGTACAGTCAATGAGCTGTACTCTGGCAGTTAGTAGTTGTGAACCCTGAAACCTCTCGCTCTGGTGTTTTCTTCAACTGCCGCTTCCCAGAAGGAAATCACTGATATGAACATGACACAAAGCTGTGATCAAAACCGAGAAACGCAACTAGCAATTGGTAGAAATCTAAAGAGCTGATGGCCCACACTCTCATCCTCCTGTATTGACTGTTGCTAAGACCGAAATTGTTATATCAGACAGGGAAGTGAAACTGTGAGAACCTACACAGTCAGTCTAACAGAGAGACTTCATAGGGGCCACAACAACCTCACAAGAGTTAGACACCTGCCAGTGGAGCACGCCAACAATACCGAATGATTTTCAGGTTCTTGTCTTTGGACAGAATATATTTTATTCCTTTATTTACCATTCACCAGGTCTGAAAATGAGGTTGTTTCTCCTATTACTGGATTTGAATGAAACATTCGGTATCAGAGGGACTTTCTGCTTCGCCTTGTTTTGTACCAGAGAAGTCACCACATGACGTTTAAAAAAGAAAATTAATTTCCCTGTACTCTTGGTAATACCAATGAACTTTCCACTTCCCTGTCTTGACATGAGTTGGTTGTTTTTTGGGACCTGCCACATGAAGGCTCTTTTTCCTCCGCAGCTACTGAAACAGGAAGATATGTGTCATTGGGATTATGTTTGCTATTGTACAAATCAGAGGCAGCCAGCTCCTTGTTTTCATAGGAATACATAACTATATAGGTACATTCTGCATCATCATCCTCCCAAACAAAGCAGAGATCAGAAACTGAGAAAAGAAGCAGCCTCATCCAGATGTTAACTTAAAATATAAACACATAACCTACAAGATGGTTGGCTCTTATTTTATTAATTTAAAAAAAACATCTTCGAATCAAACCAGCTCGGATCCTATCAAAACATTAGTTTGACTTTGGGTCAGCCGTCATGTCATCCATCTTTATATGCAGTCTATACTCTCACTGAATAGAAAATTAGTCCTAGGCAACAACCTCCGAGTTTAAAAATGACAGTAGAATCCTATGTGCCATTTTTATAGATCTTTAGCCTGTTAGCTTAGCATACTGAGGCAAACAGCTACCCTGGGTCTGTTCATTTATATCCCCACCTGCAGCACATGTGAAGATAGCTGACCTCCACAGTGATCAAAAAGTCAGTGTGTGATTTTTCAGTGTACTCGGGTACATTTCAAGCTGCTCAAAAGTGCAGAACCATACTTGATGCTGTAAAGCACATTGAAGGTTTAGTTACTACCTCACTGCCTGAAACAAAGGGGCTCATAGCATCTCAACACTGACTGCCTCTGTTACTTTAATGTAACCTCACGGTTTTCAGTTTCATTCGTCACTCATCGGTGGTGTTAAGTGCTCCACCTGTGTATACAAAGTGTGCCAAAACTGGGCTATGACTTGATAAAAAACCTGATCAGCTGTGGAGAGAATGTGGGTGTATTGTTTGGTCCCCAGCCCGATGCCTACATGGTTCAGTGGAGTACGAAGTTTAAAAATGTCACAGCTTCCCTTTGAAACTGATGTTACACACTGAATCGCAATCTTCAAGTTGACACATGTTTAGCTGCAGTGTTAGCTGTGCCTAAATGAAGAAATACAAGTACGTGTTGTTCAGTCAGCACGTGATTCTGTGGTCAAAGAGAAACTATATAAGCGAGTGGAGATGAGTCGCTTAGTTAAACCTCTGAACTGCATACACAAAGAAACAGCACCGTGACTGTGTGTGGTCACACTCTACATCCCTACAGAATGAGTAAGTCATTTGTTTCACTACTGCAAAAGTGATTATTATTTTTGTTTGCTGTAATGTTTCTGATTTGTCTAATTTTATTTTATTCTGGCACTTTGTAGATACCACTGATATGGAAGGAGCGCTTACAGCTGTGACCACAGGGTTGATTAATGCTACTGAAGGTGTTTTAGCTGTAAGTACTGCCCTGATATAACAATGCATAATGAACATGAATGTCACTTTTATACAATACTTAACAGCTTGCTGTTGCGGACAGAGACAGTATTGGTGCAGTATGACTGTGAGCTTTACTCAGCTTAATTTGTACAGCTTTGTCAGAAAAGACATAATTGTAAGGATATAAAACAGATACTAATATTAATAATACAGCCACATATATGTGTCAGTAAAACGTCATTTAATGTGATGTTTTGTGATTGTTTTTATTTCACGATCTAAATATAGAATATTTATCTAAAGCAGACATCTGTAGTGTTTTTAAATGCCACACTCAGTTGCAGCCGTATCAGCAGCAAATGTTCCATTGTTTGTGAAAACCTAAGCCCCACCGTTTATCTCTGCCCTACATCTAAGCGAATTTCTTCTGGGGTGGGGTGTGGGGGGTAAGTTCTGTAGCGGGCCCCCTTTCTGTAGCCCCCTTAGGATGGTTCAACCCCCCCACCCCTCACCCCTCTCTGGGTTGGAGAGCAGCAGGAAACGGTGCTGTGGTGTGGTTTCTCCTGCACAGACACAACACCTGCACCTGACAGTTTTTTCTTTTGCACATTCTGGTTTCCATGTACGTCATAGACAGTGTTTGATGTAGCCTGACTGTATTCCCACTAAACGCTTGTTACTGTATGCTATGAAAGCAGCAACTTCAGTCAGTGAGTTGGGTAACATGGGGAGAGAAAAAAAAAGAATGACAGGAAATGAAAATGGAGTTAAAAAAAGGCTGTCTGTCTGTCGCACGCTCTCTTTCATTGTGTCATCCGATGATCTGTTCTTGTTTGCAGGACCCAACTGATTATGAGTACGACTCATCATGGACTGTAGAACCAGGCATGTGCGACAGGAGTTCTGTCAGGGATTTCCGTGGCCAGTACGAACCGCCTCTTTTCTGGATCATCTTCTTCATTGGTGCTGTGGGCAACCTGTTGGTGGTCTGGATCTACACCACTGTGCGCAACCGCCTGAAAACGATGACCGATGTGTACCTGCTAAACCTGGCTGTGGCTGACCTCCTCTTCCTGTGCATGCTCCCTTTCTGGGCCACTGATGCCATCAAGGGCTGGGACTTTGGCGACAGTTTATGCAAAATGGTGTCTGCTGTTTATAAGATCAACTTCTTCAGCAGCATGTTTCTGCTCACTTGCATTAGTGTGGACCGCTACATTGCAATTGTTCAAGTCACCAAAGCACAGAACCTGAAGAAGAAGAGGCTCTTCTATAGCAAACTTGCTTGCCTTGTTGTCTGGTTGGTCTCCACTGTCCTGGCCCTCCCTGAGTGCATCTTTTCCCAGGTGAAGACCAGTGAAAACATAAAACCCTTCTGCACACTTGTCTACTGGGACAACGATCACAACCGGACTAAGATCCTGGTGCTGTCCCTGCAGATTTGCATGGGATTCTGTCTTCCTCTACTCGTCATGTTCTTCTGTTACTCTGTCATCATTCGCACACTTCTGCAGGCCAAGAGCTTTGAAAAGCACAAGGCCCTGCGTGTCATCTTTGCTGTGGTGTTTGTGTTTGTGCTTTCACAACTGCCTTACAATAGCATCCTGATTGTGGAGGCCACACAGGCTGTGAACATAACTATCACAGATTGTGAAACCCTAACTCGCTTTGATGTAGCTGGACAGATCGCCAAGAGCCTAGCGTTCACTCACGCCTGCCTCAACCCCATGCTGTACGTCTTCATCGGAGTTCGGTTCAGACAAGACCTCTTTAGGATCTTGAGGATGTGCGCTGGCAGTATGAGCCAAGGAGCGCTCAGCAAAGTACAGGTAGTGCCCAAACGTCCCTCTGTTATGTCAGACACCGATACTACCCCTGCTCTGTCCATATGAAAGACCCATTGTCATAAAAATCCTAAACCTGAGACCTGAGCCAACATTATTTTCAATTTTTTTACCAATGCATTACTTGCTTCTAACAGAGCAACGATAACATTTACAACCATAAAAGTCAAACATGTCTTTGGAGTTTACATCATTATATTCACATTCTGACAGTTTAAACTGGAGACACTGTAAAAGACTGTACATTACTGTAAATACTGTTTTTTTTACTGTTTGTGTTTTAACATTTGATCCACCATGTATGTTGTGTGCTGCTGTAAATGAATAAAAAAACATTTGTGACTTTCAGGTGCTAAATTTATTTACTGCAGTTTCTTAAGCTGCAGCTTTCACAGCACAAACACCAGCAGAGAGGACATGTTTTACACACACACTCTAAATGAATGCATTCAACAGTCTACATCTGGGAAAGTATTTGTATGCTTTCACCAGTAACGTACGTTTGTGGCTAATTGGTATGACTAGACATCCTATTGAGAGTCTGTGCCATCCTCTGTGCTGACACTGGTTGAACCTTGAGTGACAGAGTTTGACTATGACTTGGCAGTTTCACTGTGAATGCTAACGGATGCCCATTCAAACTGGCATGAAAGATGTTTCCCACATTGGCTTCAAAACAGTTGTAGCTCAGACGGATGACAGACAGACAGACAGGTGTCAAAGCCTCAAAAACACAACTTTGATGCACGCTATCTCACCAACTTCAAAATGACCTACAATGCACTCTAAATTCTTAAATGCATTGTAGCTAATGGGTGCTGCACATGTGCAGATCTGGTCTAAAAGTGGACTGTTGGCCTCTGATGGCAGGCGATGAGCTCTGAGTTGCATGCATACAGTCTGATGACACCTTCAAACAGAAACCGCAGGTGTCAATCTGATATGAATCTGAGATTACAGTTTATAGACAAAAGATTTAAAGCTAAAATTAGATTTTGGCATAATCCTGGTTTCTCCTGGTTGATTGAAAGACATGCAAGTTATTATATATACAATATTTACACATAAATGAGCAATGATCACATTTAAAGGGCTCTAACTATGCAAAATCTGTTGGAATAAATCTACCCCACTGTGTAGATCCACAAAATAAGTGATAATCAATTCAGGTTTGCCGCCTGAATTATGAATTCAACAGGATTCATTTAGGTTTTCTGTCCACAGTTAAAAACATGGAGGAACTCTATCTGTCGTGAGCCTCCTGGTGAGTAGTTTTGCACTTGGTCTGGCTTTACAATTGGTTAATTATGCTTTAGAACTGGACATTTTAACGTAAGAGTTTAGGAAAATTGACTTTTAGAGCAAGTCTTAGGTGGCCAGTTGTGTAACTGCAAGTTTTGGTATTTCCACCTCGGCTTGAAAGTAACTGCAGGTTTGTTCCATCTATTTTTTCTTGTACAGTTTGTACTTTACAGTCGTGTTGTGTTGCATTGTGTCATGTCGTGTGGCATCTTAGATTGGGAAAAAAAAATAGATTCCATCTTAACTAAGTGCCACATCTGTACTTGCCACACGCAAAACAACAAGAAGAGACAGATGGCAGAGAGAAAAGAAATATCACAAGGCACATGTTAGCACGAGAAAACAAAGCCGGGGGTGTTATTGTGGTCACTGAGGTCGGCCCTCAAACAAACGGCTGCCTACCTGCTGAATTCAGGTGAGACCACAGACATGTTCTTTTTATTTTTTTTTCTTCCTTTCTCTCACAACAGGAAACCATTAGTCTAGAAAATAACATGTTCCTGCTTATCTACCGCTGATGTCCTCCGTTACATAACATGATGTGTAGGACAAGAGTAGTATTAATGTGTAACTGAAAACAGTGTAATATAAACTTTGGAATCTGTTTTCTAGCCCACTTAGGTTTGTTCCCATGTGGTTTTTAGGACTTCATCTCATTCCTGTTTAAAAAGGGGAAACAACCAATATGTGTCATACCCTATTGCAAAATAGATGTAATACTAATACGCATTTTCATAGCTATTACTGTAAGAAGATGAAAATGTGGTTCGTATGTGAATACCAGTCAGTATGAAAATAACACAGAGGTAGTGTCACATCTGATGTCCTTGGAAGCCTTGGTGGTTGAAATAAATGGAGAACTGTATTTTTTTTGTTTTGTTTTGATGCAAGAACTCATATCCTTTACATGACACGAATATCAATTAATATGTCAATAATGTTTTTCATCCAGCCCATAGTGTTCTGCACACATCTTTACAACTTCTATTATATGAGTCTGCACAGAGTCTACTAGTCATTTGATAGTGTTTTCTGTCATTATAGATCTATGTAGTTCACAAGTTCACTAATGTTTACAGGTCAGACATTGATGATTTTCTCACTGAAACTTCCAAAAAATGCAACTGTTATCCATAGTTTTTTATCATATAGCTAGCATACTATGATGAACTTGTTACAACAGAGTTTAGTAGGTCAGTAGTTGATCAGAAACCAGTTGTCCAAGGGGTGCTGAGGTCATTTCAAAGTACTTGTTAGAGTGCATAAAAAATCTATTTACCTCAAGGAAAGTTTATTCAAAGTATCAAAAATGTCTTTTGTGACTGTTACATATACACTAGTTCTACATAAATATTTGGATTGTAAGTGTCCAGCAGTGGCTCAGTGGTAGAGCAGTTGTCCAATGACAATTGGACAGGGTTGTCCAATAACCGGAAAGTCGGCGGTTCGGCTCCTCCCTAGTCCTTGGGCAAGGCACTTTACCCGTACCCACTGGTGTATGAATGCATATGAATGAATCGGCGGTGGTCAGAGGGCGTGCACCTTGGCACGTCTCTCTGTCAGTCTGCCACCACTGGTAGCTTACCACTGCCACTGTGTGAATGTGGTGTAAATGAATAATGCATCTCAATGTAAGCGCTTTGAGTGCCTGAGAAAAGCGCAATATAAGACCAATGCATTATTGCATAATATATGTGTTTAACATATCAAACACCTTCAATATGTTTGATAGTGGTGACAAACTCACCAAGTCAAGATTAAGTGTCTAAAATGTCTGTTTTCTCCAAAAGCACAAAACTTGTGCTTTGTTTTTCTTTTAAACACAACCATGTGTTTACACACATCAAACTGTATCTCCATGAGATCCTTGGTGAATGCAGGAGAATAGAAATCACCACTTTATATTGCTGTATGCTTCTTTGTCCACTTCCTTTAAGTGGACCACACTGTACAGTTTAAACCGCTGTTGGTCGTTTCAGCCACAGGGTGGTGTACTTAGCACAGCAGAGTGAGGGAGCCTAGGGTTTGGGTTACCAGTAAACACAAAAGTTGGAAATGAAACTAACCCCATCTGGTGGCGGATCGGATTGGAAGGCTAAACCTTAGTGGGGCAGCTTTGAAAGTGAAGTTCCTGAATTTTGTCTCAATCAGTTTCCTTTCTAACAAACTGCTAATAGGCAGGCTGATTGATTGACAAATATTCCACGTTCCTCATTACACCGCGGCCCTGGAGTATGGTGGTAACCGCCACTCGGTAATACAGCAAAAAGTAAAGAGTGAGCAGGTCTGAGCTGCGTAGTGAAGAATGCAAAAGACCCACAAGTAGAGCAGCACCTGTGGTTTGGGAGCATCCCATCCATCTTTCTGCACAGGGGGAATTGTGTGTGTGTGTGTGTGTGGTGATGTGTGAGAGAAAGAAAAACAGGAGGACGTGTTGGAGTCCATGAGTAATAGGAGAGACAGAGCGAGCATATGTGACCCACTGACATTGAGCAGGCTGCAGTCTGGTTTCAGCTGGCCTGCGGTTCTTGTGGACAACAGAAGGCCTGCAGGGACGATGGCTTATGTGTTAGGCGTGACCTGCCGGCTCTGAGCACCATTTACTGCCAAAGCTCATCGTGGAAGTTTGGGTCATTGTTTCATTCAAAGCATGATAACAGTGAAAATGATGCAAAGGAAAAGAAAAGGGAAAGACATCCTTAATCCAAGCCAACAGCGTCTTCATAGCACTCGTCTCCGCAAAAAGAAATGTAATAGAACTTGGACCTCCACAATTCCAGCCCAAACAGGGAGCCTCTTATCATCCCCCATCTCTCCCACAGCTAATATTTCACTTCAGCTCCCGGGCCCAGAGAATGAGAGACGTTTCCATTTCATGTCAGTCATTTCCAGGCCTGTGTGTTACCTGTGTGGTGATAAGTGTTTGACTGACTGGGAGTGTCGTTAGTCACTGTCCGGCTCCGAGTGACAGCCACAGATTGACGCTGATGATGAGAGGAAGATGAGGAAGAGGAGGAGGAGGAGGAGAACGAGGGACCACAGAAAACCACGTCTGATGCAGGGGGTGTACACACCAGTGTGAAAAATGCAAGCATGTGAAGCACAAACAGGCGTATTATAAGAGAAAACATCCCGTCTTTACAATGACACCACATGGAGCGTTTAATAACGGTTTACTTCCTTCAGCTTTTTATCTATACATCTGATTAACAGAAGAATTAACTTAGATAATCATAAAAATATTTCCTTTTATTATGATTAAATTTGTGAGATTTTGTAAGATTGTGTTTTATACAAGTATAACAGACTACTAATATTATATAGACCATTAGCTAGAAATATTTTTTTTTATATTAAATTTGTCTTTTTCTCTCATTTTTTAGCTCAAGATGAACAATCTTAGTCCAATTATTGCAACACACATAGTTGCTTTTTAAATAAATATTGAGACCACCCTAATGACAGTTTGTGACATATTATATATATTCTTGAAAAGAAAGTGTCATAAAATGCCTGTACTCATGTTATCTGTATTGTTTTGTATGTTTTGTTGATGACATTTTTTCATATTCAAATGTCTGTTAAAAACTTTGCACCTCAATCATAAAATGTACATGACACGTATTAAGGCAAACTGTGTCTGGAAGACCTTTGAATGTGCATGTTGAAAAAATGATGATGATGAGATAACAATATTTGAATCAATGTTTATCATATTTAATGTGAATGAATATTTTTGTGTAATATTAGATTTAAGAAAATATGTTTTTGTTGTTCAGCTATTGTGCCGTTGGTCTGGAGTAAAGGTCGCCCTCCATCATGTGAAAGATGTAACAGATGCAGGGAGGACATGTTGAATGCTTACATCTGCCTGAACACCTGACACAGTGAGGGTGGGTTGTTTTGGGGAACTCACGGCAACCCCTTGACATTACAGTTTGTATTTTGCTTTGTTAAATCTACTATGACCAACTTTGACCGCTTGGGGGCAGCAGAGAAACCAGTGAGACTAACTTTGACATAATTAATCTGATAATCTGAGGCATGTATACTTTGCAGGTATACATCTTAGCATTTATTTGGAATTGTGTGTACTTCTTTGGCTCTGTTTTGGGTCTCCACCATCTCTCAAGGTAATTTTTCTCTTGCTAACTCGCTAACGCTAGTTGATGCTAGGTCTTCACACACACTCGCTTTGTTTTTTTAATGTCTTTTGGCACAAAAATTAGCATACGCTGCTGCTACTTCTGTTAGCCCTCAGCACATTTCTTTAGTGATTGCCTCTTATATATTACTTATTATTATTAGGTAATTATTATTACCTTTTTGTTACAGCGTGTGTATTTGTTGTTTTGTTTGTATTGTGGTTTCATTGTTTACATACTGTAATACATACTTTTTGATTATTACTCATGCCAAGGATGATAAAAAAAATACCAGCATTCCTAACTTTACCTTGACCTTTCTCGCCGTGATAGGTTTCGTAAAAGGTCCAATCAAATGATGCAACAAACAGCGTTTTACACATTGATGTAAGAATAAAGTTTGCAACACACATTTTTTTAGGCCGAATTACAGCACCGTTGTTTCTACGATTAGTCTCAGTATGGGCAAAGCTGTAGCAAAAAAAAAACAGGAAATAATACAGCACCACAAGGCCAAGGAGTTCAATCTCTGGACATCTCTGGAACATGTTTTCACCCTCACAGTCTCTACCCTTCCTTTTACCTCCTGTTCAGAAAGCGAGGCAGTAAGCTGTGAGATGGATGGGCTGAGCGTTGCAAGCTTTCCAAAAGCGAACAGAGTCTGACTGCTGCTCTACCTGAGGAGCAAAAACAAAAGAGCCATCTCTACCTGTAGGACTGTGGGAGTCGAAGCTTTGATCTGGACCAGAAAGAGAGAGTAGTTTGATGAAATATTGATGCTTTTTTTTAACTGTGTCCTGTGGGAGCTCAGTCTGCTCTCAGGATGTGTGCGCTGATACACAATACTGCTTCGTGCCTGGCTAGATGAGAATGAACTTGACTATGAGGCTCAAGGAGTGTTATGGGCCCTAATGGGCCTAATGATGACCCCCCACTCTGGGTCTCGATCGGCCAGGGACTTTTTTTTTTTTTTTAACTGATCAAAAGAAAAGGTGCGTTTAATCAGTCAGAACTCATTGCAAAAAACATACAGGGGTGATAGGTGTCTGACATCTTGACAGCAGAGCCTGCACAACTTAAATCTTTATTTGGTGTTGGATGGGTAATTGTTTGCCTTTGGACAACAAAGGAGTAAGGGCTTTAAATGCTTACCTTGTATTAACCCTTACTTTACATTCCATGTCTTATTGTTAGTCATGTTGATTCCCCTACACTTTATACAGTATAATGGTGTTTTTATTCTAACCCTCAAATCAAAATTGTGCTTTATACTTTTATTTATTGATGATGATTTTAGTTATAATGGAAAGCTCATATTTTACTCTTGATGACATTAGCAAGCAAGTAAGGCTTAGCCAGGATCAGGTGTTGTACAACATAATGCTAGCTTCATAAATTTGATGGCAGTATTGACTCAAGATAGTGTTTTGCTGCAGTATTAGTCCATGTTATTAGGCTAGGAAGGTTTTTTGTGAATGTATTCAGATATGACATATAAACATGTGTGTGTGTTTCCTCTGTTTCCTACCCACACTGCATGTCCAGTGTCCAAATACTAAGGGCTTTTTAATACTAGTACACACCATGTAATATTCATTCAGCTGGGTGCTCAGAAAGTTTGATTGAAGTTTGTATGAAAGTGACCCACATTCTTCAAGAAACAATCATCTCCACACTAAAAAAAAAAAATCTGAATATTGATAAATTGCCTTGAGTGCTTTTGTCTGAAAGTTAAGAGGCCAACACAGTCCAATCAGACCGGAGAGGAGTGTGAAAAACGAGGGAGGATTTATCACTCTCCCATGCTCACGTTCATGCACAGATAGACGGCGGGTATAATGACTTCTGTGGAAAAAGCCGAACGATTATTTCAACTTAAAGGAAAGAGGAGAAAGAGGCAGAGAAACGGGTCGAGTGGGGGAGGGAGGAGGGCTCTTAGGAGGAGCCAGGGGCAGGAGATAGTCTGGGAAAGGTCTCGCGTTAAAGTCGAATTAACATGCCTTTCCATTGGAGTCCATTAGATAATCATATTCATACCACACAAGGCTCAAAACCCTCTCTGTTTCATTATTCCCTTTTAATCCAGTCTGATAAGGGGGTGCGGGCGACGTGGTTTTATTATGTCGTCATTTGGAATCCACATGAAATCCCCACGGGATGTTATCATGGGGAAATTGCTTAAGTAGCCCAAGTGGATATAGTGTTGCGTTTATTATTTCTGACTGATTCAAAATAACTGCAAATATCCTTTTTTTCTCTGATTATTTTGGGGCTGAGAGTCTTATCAGTCATTCACACTAATGGCCCACTCAAGCCACCCGATACCTCCGGCAGGAGGGGAGGAGGAGGGATGCTGGGAGGAGGAGGAGGAGGAGGAGGAGGAGGAGGAGGAGAGGAGTGCTGTGATCTTACGAGAGTGTGCAGGTACACTGCATGTGAGAGTGGAGAGTGGCGAGGTGGAGGGAGAGTTTTTGAAGGATGGATAAGACACTCCTGACAGTAGATTAGAGTCTGCCGAAGGTCTCCTTTGTGGCGTGTTTGTTTGGCCCCAAATCCCTGGCAAACAGAGCCAATGTCAGGTCACTGCAGTCGTCTGTGGTTCGACACACTCTCAGTCTATAGGGAAAACAAACACCGGCTAAATCCATTAGGGTCTTTATTAGCATGTGACAATGTGGATACAGAGAGGAAACAGGGAGGAACGACAAGCAACCCCCGACTTACTTGACCTTAGATTTTACTTCAGTGTCATTGAAACTCCAGAGCTTCTAAATGGCTGATTTTAGGTATTATTTCACATATTTATTTCATTTTATGTTATAAAACAAACATTTTCTTCTCCTCAGAAGAAAAACTTTTTAAATAAACTGATAAAAAAGGATCCAGACTAAAATTTACCGAAACTAAATTCTCTCTGCTTCTGTTATGTCATAAAAAGGGTTAGAAAAAAGGCCAGTGACCATGTTGCTGAGGTGATGTCCAATACATGCCTGTGAATCCTGCCGTCATGTGACCTAGCTGATATTGTTACAGTTGTCCATGTGAGATGGTAAAGCATCTGTTAACGTACACACAGACGTGCGGCAGGAAGGAGCAAACAGGAACTAAACCTAAGCTGAAGCTGAGCAACACTCAAAAACAAGCTGAAATCATCTGACCTGCAGGTGAATGCAGATTGTTCCCTTTCACACTAAAGCCTGCTTGTTAGTGGGTTTTTTTGTCCCAGTGTAAAAGGTGCTTGAGTTGAACCTGGCCATACAGCTGCAGTACATTTAGATACTCAGATTTTTATGCTTCCAACACAACCCAGCTAGACTGAAAGGCATTTAGTTTGTAGTGTTCACAGCAGGGGAAATATGTTTTATTTGGCTTTTATTTTGGAAACAGAATAAAATAATCAATAAGAAACATTTATTAGTAAAGGTTTAAAATGTAAAAGGAAAGTAAACAGAAGACTTTCACTTGTCGTGGAGCTTTTTTCTTTACTGTATGGTTGAAAACACGTCAGTATTTGTAATAAAAAAAGGCCTTCCTGCCCTGAGCTCGAGTCTGTTTCATGCAGCCAGTGCGTTTCTAGCCGTCACATCTGTGTGGATATAATATGCTCATTCTGCTGTATCCATTTCACAGTGACATCTGTCCAGCGGCGAAGAATTAAAGGCAAAAATCCAAATGCCTACACAACACTCTGCCAAGTATTGATTTACTGTTACTCGTATAACATAGGTGGACAAACTGAGCAGCAGCACATTGTATTTCAGTGAGATCATCTGAGGCTGGAAGCACACTGTCAGTCGGCCATTTCTTGGGAAATTAAGCAGAATGTTTCTTCAACATTCTTGGCTGCCGTGTGAGAAAAAGTGACAATATGTGCACGACTGGTTATCGTGTGTGTGTGTGTCTGCCTTAGTGAGTGCACCTCCCTGTCTGCAGATCTCAGGGTCTGGAACAAACAGTAGTTCCTTCTTAATTGGGGTGAGATCTGGGGCTTAAAGGGGGCCAAGAAGGGACCTGAACCCCTTTCTTTCTCCTCCAGAATCGCTTTGGCTACAGAGGTGCTTTTGATGTGTGCTTTGGCTCTGCGAGTCCTACTTTGGAATATGTTCTTGGGAGACCATTGGTTACTTGCCTCCAGGCAGAATCTCAATCCCCAGGATCCTGGCCCTCTTTGATGAAATACTTTCGGGAGCCGCTAACCCTACTGATGCCCATGTGCACCTCCTCCCTCCTCCTTTACCCTCTTGTTCTTCCCCACCTTCCACCACCGGCCCCCTCCCCACCACCTCCGCTACCACGTTCCTTGGATTCTCTTTGAGAGATTCATAACAAGGACTTTATCTCTGTGTAGTCCAGGCCAGATGAGCACAGCCTGACAAACTGACAGGAGAATTACTGCTGTCTTACAGAGCACCTTTGACTGTCTCCGCCTGATTTCCTGTCATCACGGGCGCAAACATTTAAATGATTATTTTCTCTCCATTTACAGCAGATGAAAACTGTGTATCTGCAGATACTACTGATCTACTACTGATCCTGAGACTGTCGACTCCAGACACACTCCAACTTTTAAACAAACACACTCATTATAGTTTGTGGTTTTGTCAACTTGCAGCAACTTTGACATGCAGAATCCATCTTCACACTGCGACAAAGTCAAAATCAAAGACTCTTAATGATGACAAAGATGTTGACAGTTGTGACAGGCGATCTCAGGCTCTGATTGATCGGGGCGGTAATTAGTCAATGCTTGACTTTATCAGCATAATCAGGATCATAAAACATCCCGTATAGACACATGATGTGGATTTCTTCATTCGCCACATGCTGAGCTGATTGGATGTGCGTTACAGGATAAATAGACTTAACGGTGTCTTGATGGACTTGACCTCTCGGCCACACACACACACATTCAAATCCTGCCGATTAACGGGCGATTCTCCTTCCCAAACTCCCACCTCTTCATTGATTGAAACTGCACCCTAAAGACCTCTCTTACCACATAATTTCCCTGTATATTGATTATGTATATTGATCACACCTAACCCTACAGGAGGGGCTTTCCTTCGGCTTCAGGTATCACTCTGAAGGCTGAGCCTTCGGGGACTGTTTAAAGAGAGGGTCCGAAATACAAATGATATATTTAAAATATATTTTGAATATTATTTATGCAATGTTTCATGTTTGATGTCAACTTTATGTCTTTAGACTTTAGTGAGAAGTGACTGGCAGCTGTGAGCTGTGCCTAATATGATGCAAAGTGGCTAAAATGT
Source organism: Parambassis ranga (assembly GCF_900634625.1). Classification (NCBI taxonomy): domain Eukaryota; kingdom Metazoa; phylum Chordata; class Actinopteri; family Ambassidae; genus Parambassis; species Parambassis ranga. Next base: position 14,951,374 of record NC_041040.1, read on the forward strand.
GCTTATTTAAACCTTTATAGCCAAATAAAAGTAGTTTAAAATGTGGAATTATGAAGCAGTTAATACTTAACCTGGATCTGGATCTATTTCCACTTATTTAAATACTAAATGCTACAATATGATGACTTCCTTATAAATAACAGGAAAAAGAAAGAAAGAAAGAAAGAAAGAAAGAAAGAAAAAGAGAAAAGGGGGTACACAAAATCAAAAAGGAGGGAGGCAGCGAGAAAAGGAGGGAGCAATCCGAAGGGAGGAGTCAAGCGAGGGAAGGAGCAGCTGGAGTCCCACACTTCGCCCTCTCTCTTCTCCTCGAAAAAACGCACTAAATGTAATAACAACTCTCCATGCGCTTCTCTGACGCTTATGTTGCTTTTACGCACATCTGTGGTCTGCTATCGGCAGATATTATCGGCAGGCTGATGGTGTTAGCCCGGCGGTGCTTCAACACACCAAACTGTGAGAAGGAGGAGAAAGACAGTCAAGAGGAAAAACTCTGGCAGCGTCGTTCTGGAGTTGGAGTTGCAGCGTAAAAAAAAAAAAAAAAAAAAAAAAAAAAAACACAAAAAAGTCCCACCAGGCAACTCCAGAGGCACATCTGCAAGTTAGGAAGAGCAGCAGAAGAAAGAAGAGCCACGTTTTGATTCTAATATAAAGGCAACAATTAGGAGGAATCATCCAGGAAGAAGTAAGTAATCTGCGCACACTTTCACGCGAAACACACTTTGTGGATATTGTTGCGCTTCATCTGTGCAAAAAAAAGTTTTAGAAAGCCAGTTCAGACGGAGCCAGGCGGCAGCAGCAGAGGTTTCATATTTCAAAACGACGGGATTTCACACAAGTTTAGATGTAGACCTGGAGTGGAGTAACTGCTGGTGTGGAAGCGTGGAAAAACACACGGAGAGTGGAAACGTGTTCCACTTGGCCCGTGTGCGTGTGTGCGTGTGTGTGTGATTTATTCTGTGTGAAATAAGTGTTGGTTGTTAAATAAACCCCCGGATGGCACAGTGAACAAGTCTCCAACAGGCAGATGTGCATTTTTAACCCAGTCTGAAGTGAAGCATAAAGTTTAGCATTAACTGAGAAGCGTGTGTATTTTTTCACGTTTGATGTGTTACAGAAGAGAGAAAAACACTCTGATGAAAGTTTCATCAACTTCTTCTGTGAACGTGAAACTTTTATTGGAGCTTTACCGCAAGAAACACGCGTGGGGATGTGGAGTGGAAAGGGGGGGGGGGCATGCATATTTATGTGTGATCATATTTCAGAGTGTGTTTGATTTATCCTGATGGGATGCACACACTGTTCAATACCCACGAAAACCTGTGGCCTTTTCACCTTCTATTTTAAATTAGGATATAAAATTTAAGGAGAAATATTTGTTAACAAATATATATATATATTTCTTTAATTTGTAGAGTTATAATCTGATTTTTTTAACTGTTTTTGTGACTGTTCTACAACTAGCAGATTATCATCAATGCTGCTGACAATTGAAAACATTTAATGTGCTTCAAGAAAAGGAAAGTAAAAGGGAGCATGTGCTGGGAGAAATTTAAGCCCATTACAGTGGGGTCTGTGGCCCTGCAGGGGACCATGTGGGGGCGTTTTATGGGGGCTTCCAGACAAAAATGAAAAATAGTGTAATTTCACTACAATTCAGTATGATTAGAAAAAAAAATCAACAGCCTCTCAGCTGAGTTTTTGCAGCGTGTAGGAAGAAAAAAGAAGTGTGTGTGTGTTGATTTTTGGGAGGCCTGGACATGAAACGTCCCCCCCTCGAGCCTCCACATGTGCAGATATTTGTTTGAAAGTTTCCCTCCTGTCCTCGCCAGCTGTTCCACATTTTATCTGCTTGTCTGCTCTCGGGTTTCATACAGACGACCAGGGTCCGAGGTGCTCAGCCATGCGGTGTATAGCTCAAATCCTCCTTTTTTTTGACACATGGCAAATTATTAACGGAGGTTTGGCTGCCTTGAGACTGAACACACCATCAAAATAAGATGTTTGAACACAGATAAAAATCTCCTCTTGGCTGTTTTTATGAAGTCGTCCCATCATTTATTCTGGCTGTGGGTTTGGCTCTGAGCAAAGTTTCTTTTTTTTTCTTTTTACAGTTACATTTGTCCAATAAAATAAAAAAAGAGACTGTCACATAAACTGTCATTTAATATTTCCTCTGTTTTATTTGAAATAACAAAATAACATTCACAGGGCCTCAGACTGGAAAACTAATCACTGGCAAAATGATTGCCCTCAGTTAACATTAAAAAATAATAATAAGCAGACAGACGAGGCCTTAAATCAGACATTTTAGGCATAATCTTATATTTTTAAATGACAACATGAAGGTGATTTATATTTATTTTATTTGTAACAAATAAATACAGACGTTTATAGTCATTTGGTGACTTGTTTATTTAAACATTTTAAAATAATGTCCATAATTAAAAGTTGTGTTCATGCCAAAATTGCAAGATACGTCACATGTTATTTTGAAATTCTTGCCAGAATATAAGAAATCGATAGTGTGATTAATCAGAATTTATGAACTGATTTGTTGACATATGTGTCATTTTTAAAAAAAAATTAATTTGTCCTGTAATTATTGTTTTTATACAGCAATATAGTAAATAAATCATCCAAAGCAAACATCATTTTAAAACTGTCATACTATAAATTGATCTGTAGTTTCACAGGCTGAGTTACAGGGCTGATACACATTTGAACATTTACCCCCCCCCCCCCCCCCCCCCCAAAAAAAAAAAAAAAAAAAAAAAAAAAAAACTTTGTCTCATCACAATGCAGCAGCCAGGATGAATACAGAAGTGTTTAAGATGCTAATCTGCTGGAATGAGATGCACAACTCGGAGCCATTCGCTCACTGCAGCCAGGAAAGATGTATCATCGCCGCTCTGTGCTTCTTCAACTTCCACACGGGATAATGTTCCCCTGTGCAGGACTCGGTCCGTCAGATAGCAGCAGCAGCAGCGTGCTGGTTTATCTCAACCTTTAAGCATTGCTTTTTTTATTTAGTAGTATCATTATGTATATAAGGACTATGGCCCAGGACACCTGTGACCTGCTGACCTGACAGAATAGGGGCTGTCATGTTAATGCAGGGAGATGACATGCTATTAGCTTTTGAGGTATGGCCCTCTCCTGTTCGCATTCAGAGCTTTAGGGCAGCCTGTGTCCTCAGGCCTTTTACACCCTGCAGGAAGAATACCTGTTATCAGGCTCGTATGCAAGAGGCCCTAATGAGCTGTGTTGTTGTGTTAATGCGTGAAGCACTCAAAGAGGTGATAAATGTTGTGTTAAAACGAGTTCTAATGTGTGGGAAGTTGATTTTCCTTAAGATAATCATCACACCATAGTGTGATTTGTCTTTTTTTTTTGGAAGACGGTGTGTGTGTGTGTGTGTGTGTTTTGTCAGAAGCCACTTTGCAATTGCAACAATTAGAATTGTCATAAATGTTTATAGTAACTGAATACACACACACACACACATGACCCTTAAAAGTTCAGAGTAATTCCCTGTGTATTATGATTAGCTGTTGCTTCCCTTGCATATAACAGTTGTAGTTGAATAGATGGCCCCCAAAAGAAATCTCTCACTTTGATGATTTGGGACTTTGATATGTTGACATCAAATGAAACAGACACAGCGGGGAAAGAAAGAGGACAAGTCAGACAGAGGTAGTGATTGAGGGGAGAAGAAAAAAAGGCTGTGCATGAGAGAGGGAGGAAATGTGTGTGTGTGTGTGTGTGTGTGTGTGTGTGTGTGTGTGTGTGTATAGCTATGAAAACTTGGGGCTTGAGATGGCAAACCTGAGGAGCGTCAAAAACGTCTGGATGCATTTGCGTACGAGCGGAGACAAGAAGGGGTCTTCGGGTGTGCGAGGGCTTCTCCTTGGCCTCCTAATCCCCAGGCCCAGCCATCCCTTCAGGGCATGCCTCAGATCTGACTCTCTGGCTCTCTGCGTGGATGACCCAGCTCTGCCAGCAGATTTAATATGCTATGTGTTCCTGCTCCCCCGGCTCCCCTCCACCTCAACCATCATTGTCCCAGAGCGGGACCCTCACTCCCTGCTTCAAGGAGCCTGCTAAAGGCACCTTTCAAGCCGGGTGATGTCTTTGGATAAGGCGTATGTCGAGAGAGGGGGGTTGAAGTAGCGCTGAAGATAGCAGGCTGTAATTTTAGATATGTATATTACTCACGTTCAGGAATCTTAATACACTTGGGGGCTTTTGCAACCAGCAAAAGCAGTCACACACTATAAATGCATGCTGATCATTAACATTTTTTTATTTTCACTTTTTTATTTGTATGAAGCAAAATCTTAAGTTTCCCCTGCAGAGCTGAGAGAGTACAGTTATTTCTTTTTCCATGCCTTTTGGAAACTCCAACTGGACCTGACAATTAGCATGGTCAGCTGCTCTCCCAGAGCGAGGCACAGACGTCTATAAAAAAAAAAAAAAAAAAGAAGAAGGAAATGAAGAAAATAAATGATTTGAATCTGAACATAAGGCCTGTTGTTATAAATGTTTGCAGGTCTGCTGTGTGTGAGAAGTGAGACTGCAGTGTGCCAGGCAGCGGCTGCGTTTTCTTTTCTCACACACTTGAGGAGTAACAGGACAGGTCGCGCCTGCATGTGGCCGCCACTCATCCCCTCCTCTGTTTGCTGTAAGCTGCTGTAAAAATGTGTTTTAAGTCTGTGGTGTGAAGTGTTGCGGCAAGAGGTGAAGTGCTGTTTTTTTTTGCGGTGTTGGGGGCCCATTTGCTTGTGGAGCTGCGTGTAAAGTTGAGCGCCTAAAGAGACAGTTTCCCGCGGCCGGGGCTGTTGTTGCAGATGTGGCATTGTGTCAGCTTTGATGGGAGCCGGTTGTGGCATCCGTGAGGGGGTCTACGCTTTCTTGTCCGGGCTGGTGATTGGGAGACAGATGAACTGGCCGCTTCCTGTGAACAATGATCTGTCATGTACCCCTGCTTCTTGATATGTGGAGCCTGATCTGACACACACACACACACACACACACACACACACGCCTTTTTTTTCTAATTTAAACTGAGCAAGAAAAAAACTATGTGTGCATTTTCTAAACAAAACTCCTGCCCTAACAGCAGTAATTAAGTTATGTGTTGTCATGCAATGATGCCCACAGTGTGAACCCCATGTGTTTGCAGTCCCATGCTGCTTGTAGTTGTCTTTCAGTGGGAGTCTTTGCTGCATCCTGGAGTGGAGGTCAAAGAGGAGTCTATTGTATGAATGTCAAATGTAAATCCCAAGGTTAATACCTGAAAGAAGCACAGGCCCAGACATTCTCTCTGCTCTCCAAACATGTTTAGATGAGTACCTCTCCCCCCCCACTCTGCCCCTTCATTTCCGTGTGTTGTGGACTTGGGGCAAGTTGGGAGAAGGAAGGGGGGGGGGGGGGGGGCGGGTATCCCGTTATAAACCCCTTTACTGGGTTCTTTTCAGTAATGAATGCTAACAGACCCCGGCACTAATAAGGCATCATCTTGGAAAAACAAAAGAGGAACTCTACTATCTGAGCAAATTTGTGCCCCAACCTGAAAGAGCCCTCCTTTGACAGCGCAGCATTTGAAGACTAATCGTTTTTTCTCATGCAAAGCACGCCGTTTTAAGAGCCCGGGCCGCGGAAAGAGAGGGGGCTGTGTTTTAACAATACTCCGCAGGGAGTGAGGAACAGGGTTCGGGGAGGGGAGGTAGGGTTTTTTTTGGGGAGGTGGTGGTGGTGGGTGGGGGATTCCTCTCTCCTTTGCTCCTCAGACAAAGCCCAGTTCCTTTCAGGGTTGCATGCATGGGGGGTAGGGTGCATGGGGAAGAGGAGGGAGCATCCAAGAGTTTTTTTTTTTTTATTTAAGTTCCTTGAAAGAGAAGGACCCAAGCCGCTTTTAATGACAGTTTATCATCACGGTTCCTCTACCTTCCAAGGGAAACTGTGAGGCTGGCCTCACAGTGACAGGCCTGGAAAGAAGCAGGCCTGAGAAAATTTATAGAGAAACAGAAATATTAACGTGTACATGAGGCCCTAAAACGGCTTTGGCTATTCCTGCCAGACTGGTGTTTTTATTAAGAGGGGTCGACATGCTTTGGAAATATATCTTATTCATGAAGAAAGCCAGGTTAGACTTCCTAAAGAATTCATTATATTCCCCCAGATGCGGCTTTGCGGGCTGCAGCCGTCCCTCGGAGGACGTGGAGCGTGGAGCGCAACATTGTAAAGCCTCCCTCAGTGGGCATGGGAGTGCGAAGGGTTCCATTTGTCAAAGGTGCTGGAGTCTTTTTCCCCTCCTCAACACTTTCCCGGCTCAGTCTCAAACTCATTGTCTGAGCAAAGGCAGGACATTAGTCACTGCAACGCCACGGGAGCCTGCGGGGCTAAGGACCGGTGCTCAGGAGCCACGGTTGGACAGGGGGGAGTAGGGAAGAATGGTGGGAGGGAGGGAGCAAGTGTAAAAAGGTGAAAGAAGGGCAAGGAAAGAGGAGGAAATGTGGGGTAGAAGGAAAGTGAGGAGAGAACATGAGAGTATGTGTGTGGGTGAGGGAGAAAGACCATGGGGGGGTTAGAGGGAGTGGAGTCTGTAGCTCTACCTCAGGGCTCAGTGTGTAAGCCCCTGTCTACCCCCCAAAGCTGCTTTCACAAAGAGATTTACAAGACAGGTCTCCGGTGTGCTTTGCTGCCCTGCATTATGAGTGAGTGTGTCTAAATGTGTGTGCGCAAAAAGCGGACCTTAACACTTTTTTTTTTTTAAAGCATCATCTATGCAAGAAAGATATCTGCCCAAATTTACCAATCAGGGCTGGTGAGGCTCACAACTGTCCCAGTGGAGCAGTGTGCATAACCTATTCCCCCTGGTGGCAGGGTGTGTGTGTGTGTGTCTACGAGTGTGTGTGCATTCATGTGTGAATGTATTTCACAGATTCACACATACAAGGGATCCTGTTAGCTTTTGGAATTATTTATAAAGCCTGGCTTTTGTGTGGCGCCCTAAGTCCCTGTCTCCTCCCATTACTGCCTATGACTCTACCTGGGCTTCCTTCAGCCCCCTGAATGCTCACCTCAGACCCCCCCCCCCTCCCAGCATAAGGAGTTTGGTGTTATATCTAAACCCTTTACTGCTGCTAGAATCACTTTCCTTTTCTTATTTAGAAAGTCATGATCTGTGGAGGAAAAGTTGCGCAGACTCATCCCATATGGATCTGATTAGCCTGTAATCCAGGAAAGTTTTTTCCCCCCCTCTTTTTCTTGCGTGGACTGAGCTGGGGTGAAGGTTTTAGTGTGCTTGAGAAGGTTTATGTTAATGTTTGTCTTTTATTGAAACAAGCTGGAATGTGATTATAGTCCTGCTCGCTACATATGAGCGGTGAACTGCTCTAGTTTTCCCATCTCCCTCTGGCATAGAGATCAATGCAAACCAGCTAACGCAGGGTAATAAGCCATTAGTACACACATTGTTGGAGAGATTTACATACATCGACCGGCGAAGTGATAAACTAGGTTCCGTATCCTAGAGGTAAGAATTATTGTGTGTGTGAGTGATTAGCTGAATGAACGCTGGGTGTGTGTGTGTGTGTGTGTGTGAAGCATTGCCGGGTGATCTCCTCCCTGTGACTGCCAGTCCTGTGTGATAGGTGCCAGATTGCGTAGCTGGGAGCCAGGTTGTCTTTGCTTGTCAGGAGTGCAAGGTGGAGGAGGGGGAGATGTGAGGATGATTACAGTACACTCTTCCTCTGATCTGATTCATCACTAACTGTCTCTCCTGCAAAGGGTGAACTTATTATCCCTGTCTCAACTTCCACCGTGGAGCCAGCTGCTCTCCATGCTTCCCAATTAACCCCAGGCACCCGTCAAACGCTCCAATTAAGGCCTCCTCCTCCTCCTCCTCCTCCTCCCTTCTCCTCACGAATTTATTTGCCGGCCCAGCTCTGGTTGAGATGCTTGAGCGTGCCGTGGTGAGTGAGTGAGCCGACAAGCGCTGAGCGTGTTTGTTTAGGAGCTGTCCTAAGCAATGGCGTTACGGCTTCCAGATTTATTCGAGGCGGGGATGCTAACAGCTGAAACAAGTAAATACACCCAGATGTTTGGCCTCCTCACAATCACGTCGGCAGGCCTGAGGGGGCTGCATGTCTAATGACAGTCTCGTTCCTCGCTCTCGATGCCGGGAATTTTCAGGGGGCCATTTTGTGACTGTGCTCTTCGGAGTTTATGGGAAGTTTTGTGTGTCGGAACACGTGCACAGCACTGCAAGGTTTATGGCCTCTCATATCGGTTTTGGTGTAATAGTGTAGTGGTTTAATACTCCGACTTTTCAATGAGTTTCTTCCCAACTTCTTTCACAAATATTCAGCTGTGATGCACTGCTTTCTGATGAGCAACAGTGTGTATGTGTAGTAGTGTTCCTGTAGGTGGGATACAGGTTTGGCAGCTCAAATCCTCTGAGACTGCCTCTGTGAGTGTGTGTGGAGTCTACGAGCCGTGCAGTGCGGAGGGATGGGGGGGCTGTGTGGCTGATATGAAAGTGAAGGGAGAGAGTTGTCTCCCTACGCTTGCTGTGGGGGAGAGCCGTCAGGGAGCGGGAAGTCTCTGGGACTCCCTCTGAGCTTCAGCTGTGTTTGATCTCGCACCTCGGCTGCACAGCACTTCATATTACTCTATAGAAAAACGCACTCACCTGCTGCCAACCCTCCAACACACAGACTCACACTTCACACAGAGGAGACTCTTAACTCGTGTGCTCCACTTACAGTCCAGTGCGAGGTTCAGTGGCTCAACAACTCAGAGAGGGAAACAGCAGCTGCGAAGAAATACACTAAAGTATGAGTCGATCTGTTATTGTGTGGATTAATGACTTACTTTAGTACTTTAATCCCATTTTAAACAGGCCAAAAACCCACATATGTATATGTGGCTTCAGTCTGCAGTAGGAAAGAAAATTCTGTCATTTAACCCCATGATGCTTGATATCTGATCGGCAGCAATGTAAACATGACACGTGGGTGGACATGCTTATTTAACTTCCTTTTTCAGTGAACTCAATGACACTCACGGTGCGCTCACACTGTAGCAAACGTAGCCTCTGTGCAGCCTTGCCTTTACCAGGTATGGTTACATACTGTAAGCCCAGATTCAGAGGAATTGACAGAGCAGGGAATAAAATAGCAGTGCTTTTGTGAATTGATAAAAACATTAAAAACGTGCCAACAGTCCAAAAAAGTTTTGAATGATATAAAACAGCTGCAAATCTTGGAGGATGTGGAGCCAGCCATTTGGCGTGTTTGGCATTTTTTCCTGGGCTGGAAAACATACTCAGCTCTGAATAATCAGTAATTTGACAAAGCTAATGTGATTCCGTGTCCTGACGGTTGTGCGTACTCCCATCCGTCACTGACATGTTGTGTTAAGCGCTGATAAAGCTTTTATTTTAAGGTGTTTTTCATACCACGCGCTGGAAGATGAGCGGAATGCCATGATATGACAGAATCGTCCATTTCTTCATCTGTGGAATGTGTGACCCGTTGCTACCCTTTTGGATCGGTTCCATTCACACAGGAAGTCTAGCATTAAAGCAACGCTCTTCATTTTCTCTTTCCTCACCCCCCCCCGCCTTCTTCTTCTTCTCTCTCTGCATTCCTCTGACTGACTGTGGCACATTTCAGGACAGCTTCATTCAGCATTCCCTTACATCCAGATTTGTTTGCTCCTCCCGCCTTATTTTTTTCAAGTCTCCCTCTGTTTAGGTCCGGCTTTATCATGTGAGAGCCAAACACCAAGACAACTTCATCTCATCCAATTTTCACCCCGTTTAATTCGGTTTAAATGGCATGGCTGCGAGGGCCAGGACGGGAATTAATAAGAGCCAATAAAGCTCGCCGCTGGGGCATCGAGGCCAGTCTTTAAGTAAACATTATGACTTCTTGAGGGGGGATTCAGGGGCAGCACTTGATGAATTGTGGCGGAGC